>NC_040012.1:7513026-7787750 GCF_000972845.2 Larimichthys crocea
AATTGCAGCTGTACAGTTTTCTTTGCATGATATACGACCACTTTTATCGCGTGATCCCAATTCCATATTCCGTCACTGAAAACAAATTAACCATCTCCATGGCAAACTGAGTGACTGAGAAGGCCACAAGATGGAGCTGAAAGCTTGGGAGCAATAGTACGCAGAGTTGTAATGAGTCAAATAATACTGAATTGTCTTTTTGTGGAGTTTTTTTTCCTCATCGTGTGTTGTATGCGTGTGAATTTGTGAGCTGGACTTGACTTTGTAAAACTAGGAGCCTGATTTTTTTTTTTTTTTTTTTTTTTTCCCCCACGTGAATCACACACAAGAGAAAAACACTGGGCCACAGGAGGTGAAGTGTTAAAAGGATAATAAAGCCTATTTCACACACAAAGAACGTAATGCACACTCAGGGTTTCCCCCACAGTGTTTCACAGCAGAGGTGGGCCACCTTGCCTGAACACCACCTCTGCTGGGTCATAAAAAAATACATACACTTTTATAAAATACAAAAGGAAGGGGGGGAAAAGCAAAGGTGCTATTAAAATAGTCATCTAAGCAAGAAGTGCATCAAGTTCCGAGCAGATAACATTTCACTACACCAGTTCCTGTGGGAGGAACCCAGTTTGTGTATCAGGGTTTGAATCTCCACTTACTGTTTTCTTGTTGGATCATAGGAGTCGACAAACTGGCTTCACAAACTGAATTGTCAAGGAGGACTTTCCTGGAAAAAAAAAAGGACACAAATGCTGTTAATACTGCATTATCTATTCATACTGTATCCACCTACCTCCTGTGCGTACCCTGCTTATTTCAGCATCCTTTGTCCCCTGCGTCGTCTTTTCTTATATACCTTACATATATATCTGTACATAGCCATTAAGGTTGTTTTTAGCTGTATTTATGTCTATATCTGTGTACTCTACCTGATATATTCCTCGTATGTGCAATAAAAGTGATTCTGATTGTGAAAGTTAACAAAATATCTGTGCTGATCACCACATGTGCTGGTTGTAGATTGAATTATGGCTGTGAAATGAATAATTATAATAAAGGAAATTCTAGAAAAAAAATCAGTGACCACATGCCGCCTCCCTGTAGTAACACTGCTTACTACAATCAGCTCGTTTAGAGTAGCCAACCATGAACAAATAAGTATGGGGAATATTAGATGAGGCTGGGCCTTCGTGTCTGCCTATGTGTGTGTGTGGTGTTGCCATCTTTGCCCATCCTCCACTCCTTTTTTTTTTTTTTTTTTACCGCATATAAAATTGCGCTTCTTTGGTTTTCTGGATGCGATCGAACATAAACTGCACAGTAATGCGTCAAATCCTGTGGTCCTCCAGGCCTTCACCGCAGGAAGCATGGCCACACCACTAAAGCAGGGTTAGGGATCACTATGAATAAGGAGTAAAAAAAATTAAAATATCTATCTTTAGCACATTATTAGAGGCCTCATGTGCTAAAAAAAAAAAAAGGGCCGAGTCTCACCTGGTGGCGCTTTGAGATGTTGCGTGTCAATCCTACTCCCTATAATAAAGTCTATTTAGGAGGCGTAAACCGCCTCTATAATGGGGCTTAAACTGACCCGAAAAGGCCGCAGTATTTAGCATCAGTGTCTCATCCGAGGGCGCACATGTCTGCATGTCTTCAGGTGTGAACTCACCTCAGATCTGTACCCGAGGATGGCGATTTTTCGTGATTTCGGCTGCGGCATGTCTCGTTCTGGTTATCGCATCTAGTCCTCGGGGTGTACCGCAACCTCCAACCGGAATGGCATCCAAATCAGGGGGCGCAGAGATTCGACATACAGCCTCCAGATGCCAGCAGGAATCCCTCTTTCTTTCCCTTTGTGCAGTTTGTGGGTGGATTCACGTCCGCGGCGTGTAATAAAACGTTATTTCAGGTCATATAAAGAAAGATGGAGTCTGTAGATCTACAATAACTGCGTCACTCCCCTTTGCGATGTAATGAATTAGTAATCACTGCTGCGTCCTGATTTGATACGCGCGGGGTGAAGGAGGGGTTCGTGCCTGTTGTTAAACTCTGATTGGATGAGACGGCTGTCCGTCACCGCGAGGTGCCAGCTCTCTGGGACGTGTTGGCTGGGCAGACATTATGACGCGCTGGGTGGTCGAGTGCAATGTCATTCATAGGTATAGGGTCAGAGAGCAGAGGCTGACTGCAGCCATGTACACCAGCACATTATACAATACATATATATATATATATATAAATATTTTAAGATAATTTCCATGAATACAAAACTACAAATAATATATATATATATATATATAGTTTGTGACACACCTTCTCATTTAATGTTTTTTCTGATTTCCATGACTATTTACATTGCTGATCTCTCTGAAAACATCAAAGCTATGAATGAACACATATGGAATTTGTAGCGAACAAAAAAAGTGTGAAATCTCAAAATGCTTATATTTTGATTCTTACAATAGCCACCCGTTGCTTTTGATTACTGCTTGCACACTCTTGGCATTCTCGCGATGAGCTTCACTGATGCAGTCACCTGAAATGGTCTTCACTTCATAGGTCAGGGTTCATTTGTGGAATATCTTGCCTTCTCTATGGGGTTAAGACCATCAGGTGTGTTGTGCAGATGTCAGGTTGGTACAGGTTGGTATGTTTTGAGTAATTTCACACTTTTTGTTTAGTACATGATTCCATATGTGTTCATTTTACCTGGAACACACAACAAATTCTGTTAGACCTCTATAAATAAATAATATAGTAAAATAAAATCATATTCATCATACAGTATGTACTATATAAACTTACTATGTCAATGCCTCATATAAGATCACTTAAATCCATTTGATTTAGTACCAACGATACATTACAAGTCTTGCATGATGGGTATAAAACCTTATTTATAACCCTATTGTACAGGAGCTAATGTAGTAGTCATCATGTGACAGTTACAGGCAGTAATGAAGAAGTACTCAGATCTTTTTACTTCGTAAAGTACAATACCACAGTGCAGACACAAGAAGAGTCCTGCTTTTAAAGGTCAGTGTAAGACTGAGGGCCTCTTTTTCTTTTACAACATTCATAACTATGTTTTCATGTTTAATCACATGAAAATAAGAATCTTTTGGTTACTTAAAAATGATCCTTTTATATCTACAGTGGGAGCGGGTCCTCTTCCATGGAGGCTGCCGTGTTGAAACACTGTGTTACAGTACTACAGAAGCCCAGAACAGACAAACTTAATACTGACTCTAGACAGGGCCTGTTGTTGCCACTGTTGTTTCTCCACACAAAGTAGCCGAGGGTGATGTGAGGAGATTGCAACGCAGAGATTACTACTATCTACTTAAAGAACCAAATATACTGGAATATATGTATAGGATTATATTATTTTTTTGACAAATATATTTTGTGGCATTAATCTTAATCTACAAAATAATTAAATTTATTAATACATTTCACCTGTCCGATCAAATAAATAAATAAAAATTAATGAAACTTGAGTAAATATATAGTTACCACTGATTACAGGCAATAGTATAAGGGATCAAAATAATAGTTAATACTGTATATGGTATTAATTATTATTTTGATCCCTCAACAGTACATTTTCTTGAGTACCACTCCTAATAGTAATAGTAGTAATACTCCTTACTCAGACCTAACAAACCAAGGACATAACATAGAAGTATTAACAGAATGATGCTGCTGTATCTCTGCCATGAGATCATGTACAAAGATCTACTATCATTCTTAAATCCAATATTACTGTAATCCACCAGATGATTTGAATAAACAGGCTACAGAGGAAACCTACTCGTCCATGTCCAGCAGATGTCCCCATAGCACCACTTATATCTCACACAGCAACCACCTCCAGTACCAGCAATGTCAGTGCTAAATAACTATTATATGTCCCCATAGAAACATCACAGTCTAATTAATGTTTATTTCCATGTTATGTTTTTGGTTCAGACTGTTTCTCAAGCTGAGCATTACAAGCTGTACCTCAACAACCTCACACATAAATCAGCCTGCACACATCCCTGATTATCCGAGCTGATAGTGTCTTCCATTATAGATGTTAAAATAACCAGGTCTTAATATAACTGTGGCCTTAAACCAAACCACAGGCATGCAACAATACCATAGGAACCCAGGCCACAATTAGTGGGTTAAGCCCATAGGCAGACGCTGGAATTCAAGGCAGGCGTGGCGAAGGTGGTGAAGATGAGAGAGTCCTTTTTTTTTTTTTGGTTTTTAAACTGCAGTTTGTCAATCACTTCTTAGGATGCATGTCTGCAAAATTAAGCTTTCTAATGATTTTTAGATGCAGTCTGAATGCCAGTTGTGAGAGTTTTGCTGCAAAACTCTTGAAATAATTACACACTCTCTCAAAAATAGCCTATGCACCCATGGGTGTGCAGTTTTTTTATTGCCCTGTGACCAACGAAATCCCCTGTTTCCCCATCACGTCCTGGGCCATTACTACTTAATCACAGAACTGTCCAACTCCCCGTCAGTAAGACCCGAATGTTTTGCCTCCACACACACTTCTCAGCAGTGGAGACAAAAAAAAAAAAAAAATCACTGGTGTCAGCAATAGGCGATTTGTTCTGCATGACATTGGGTGTCAAAAAAAAAAAAGTAAAGCTCAACTGAAATGGCTGAAGGGTGCCTGCAATCACCGGATACACACATACAAATACACACTCCTACACATGAACGCTGTCACTTTCTCTGCCACTTTCACACACACACACATACACAGAGGAAATTATGATGACCAAGAATAGGTCACATTGCTAATACAGCCATGTTCTAGCCAGGGATTACAGTGTGCTGACATAGGCCAACAATAAATACCCCCATGCAGGAACAACAGGTGTCTGACAAGATTGTTTCACTTTAATAAAAGGCTTACACAAGCCTCAGAGAAATGATACATTAAGCTCTTTTAGACATGTTGGCCTTTTACTGTTTCATCCCTCATGATTGGAAAATATCTTTTTTTTCCCCCCACCCCAACAATTATTCTCACGCAAACGAGAGGGAGATGTGATTAAGGTGGCGGCGTTGGGCATGATTGTTAATGTCATGAGTTCCATATTCTTGTCACGAACTGTGTTGCAGGTTTAAAAAAAAAAAAAAAAAAAATCACTTTAGATTTCCAGTCTCTAATTTCTTTAGCAGTGGACCTGCAGCTGGAGCTCGTGTTTCTGAACCGTGAGTGTCTGTGTGTGTGTGTGTGTGTGTGTGTGTGTGTGTGTGTGTGTGTGTGTGTGTGGTACCGGCGCCAGCCTCTTTCAACTCACTGTGAAAGCACCCCTGGCTCTGTTAGTATGCCAGCCTGAGCGCCAAGCAGAGCGAGTCAGCCACATCCTCCAGCTGGGTCTGTGCCACCAACGGGCACCTGGACCCACTCGCAAAAAAACCTCATGAAACGGAATGCATATAACCCAGGAGGAGTGCATTCGCGTTGCATCTTTCAGCAGCAGAGTCTTTATGCCTGCATGATGCCCACAGGACGCCCGTTGCACCTTTATTTCACTCATCTTTGAGACTTTTTATCCACCTATCGGACGTAAAGGGGCCTTTTTTAACTGACAGATCCACCACTTCAGGCTGTGCCTCAGCTGTTGGACCGTGGCCAGAGTCACACAGGCCTGAAAGACAGCCATCGTTATCCAACTCTCACAAGGTGTCATTGTAGGGATCCAATGATTACCATATCAGCACCACATGAAACATTTATGGCTTGCTGGCAGTGGTGGCCTGGCAAGCATCCTAATATCCAGAACAGAGCTTGTCAGATCCTATTGTTTCAAGGTCTGGTGACATGAACAGAACTTGTTATGAAACTGTGCTGTCACTTGGGGTCAAAATAAAAACTTTTTCCACCAGACCATCAAACTTTAGCTCAAGGAGACAACTCACTTTCTGCACACACTTCAACATATTGTACACAAGGCAGCATTTGCAATAAGGCGGTCTATTGAACCTACCTCTGCTCCATCCTCACTGTTATTCTGCTGTTTGCAAACCCCCTAATGCAAACAGGGTGCTGCTCCAACTTATAATATTTAACAAGCATGCTGGACTGTAAACAGTCTGATCACGGTGCTTCAGGATTAGTTTGCTAAACAGACTCAATTTAATTTACTTTTAAAGTTTCTGAGGCAGAAATTAAGTTATCTGGAACGAACGATAGATAGATAGATAGATAGATAGATAGATAGATAGATAGATAGATAGATAGATAGATAGATAGATAGATAGATAGATAGATAGATAGATAGATCTGTCTGTCTGGACTTTGGGAACTCGCCCCAAAGTTAATGCTTCACTCTCTACATTGATGACTGAGTTTGAGTTTTTCTTCATCCAATTGAAGTCTAAGGGGTTTGTAAAAAACCCCTTGAGGCAAATTTGTGATTTGTGCTATCGGGCTATATAAATAAAATTGACTTGAATCACAGCTTCACTTCACCAAGCTGTTCGCAGCTTGTGCAGTGCATATTATGAGATGATGTCTTGGGTGTCTTCAGTCTGTGTTTGTGTGCTTGGCAATGGCAATTAGCTTTTAGGCTAACTATGCCAGATCTGCTTGTAGGCGATGTCTTGGCGTCATTTATCCGCTTTTAGATCTTTTAACTTTCTTGTGATGGGTGAGCTCATTTACCAACCTAACCCTAACCACTTCGGCTCCATGCCCAACCCTCAACCACCTAATCTTTGGCTGACCACATCTCATCTGTACACCAGCTTTTGTATGTTGGATATCCTTGAACATGATGCCTCCCAGATGGTTATCCTAACCTTAACCACTCTGGCTTCTCGCCTAAACCGAACCACTGCATCGGGATAATAAACCAACTCTAACCCTGTCTATCTTTTTTTTTTCACCTCCTTCTCTCTTGTATGTGGTGACAGTAGACTTGATGTGGGGTGTCAGGTTGATTGCTATGGCCCCTGCATTGCCGTTGGCTCTCTATACCCAAACTGTGTGAGTTGTTGGATAGCACAGGGAGAGTTAATGTGATAACCCATAACCCTAACCCTGCCTCTGACCCTAACCCTTGTGTTTTCCTGGGAGACAATAACACCTGCATGGGTAAAGGCATTCTCTTTGACTAATTCTGGGTGTGTAGTATCTGTGGTGTTATCTTGGGGTTTAAAGTTTATCCACCAGCACCAGTTCGGCATAATGCGAGACCAACTCAGGCACTTCTGATGAACTTTGAGAGTGTCTCTAATTCTCCTGGATCAAGCGTCAATAAATAATACAGCATAAGACATCAGAGGAACACTTTCTTCCTTCCTGACCTCACCATTGACCATTGACTTCAGCAATTTCTCCACAACACTACCAATCAACTTCCACTGCATAAAACACCAGTTCAACCTTCCGGCCTGTGCCAGATTGTTCAGTCGCCCTCATTGTAACAATACTACAGCCAACTCTGTACTTTTTGTTGCACCTCGTGAGCTCCTCGTGCTCCAGTAAAAACCTCTCTGCCATCTTCCTGCCACATGCAGCTCTGCATCGTCTAAGCACCTGCACACTTGGACTCCAGCCACCGCCAGCCGGGCACCACCCAGGACACCCTGTCACCGGTTCCCCCACCTGGACTGCACGTTCCCTTTGTGAAACCAAAATGTGATTTAGTCTCCGGTTGTTCTTTGCCCCACTGAGTGCTCTATAATCCTCTTTAACATCATCAGTGTTGGATTGAGCAGGATATTTCTCTTCTCCTGCTACTCCTTCCAAACAAAGTCTCTAGTAGCCATCGACAAGTCTAAAATTAGTCGATAAGTTATTAATTATTTAAAAATAAAAACTCTTTTTACTTTGTTTATCTTCAAACTCAGTTCATAAACTCCAACAAATGAGCAAACCCCGACAATTAGACGAGTTATTTCCACAGCAAAGAACAAATCATGCTGAATTTCTTATTTATTTTTTCCTGCGGATTCGATCTGCTTTGTTTTTCTTGTCTCTGATTGCATTTGATTGTTTGATGTTGCTCTGAGGGCTACATGTATCCAGCTCAACTCTGCATGTGTTACATTATATTCTCCTCAATGGTTGCGGGGGTGATTCATCATGCATGCAGGAATTTATCATGTACGTTTCATTCATTTGATAGTAAATTCCCTTGGTGGGATAAAGCGCCTCACAGGGGAATAGCTACATGGTGGCTGGTGCCTGGCCCACACGCAGTATAGATACCTCACATATAACAGGCATCTAGTCAGGTTCCCAGAAAGTAGGCTGTAGGTATAATCCTGCTGACTATTTCAGTCAGAATTCTCCTCCCCTTCCGCTATCATCTGACACTATTTTGCAAGGGCATTATCGCTGCATCCTCGGGCTCTAGAAGATTGCGAATGGTTTGAAGGAATGCAAGCCAGCCTCCAGCATGATAATGGTTTGACTATGGGAGGCATCAGACTCTGCAGAAGTTCATTACTGTCACTCCTCAGTCTCTGCTGAGCTTCCATGGAGCGACGAGGTCAGAGCCTGAACTCCAAATAAATCAGTCGACCTCATTGCCATTGCCATTCCCAAAGAATTGGCAGTTTATCTCCTCATCATCGCCATCATCATCATCATCATCAGTCTACAACCACGCTCACTGTACTGTTTTTGTTTAGCACTCAGTAGCCTGTAGTAGTGGCAGTGAGCAGGTGAGACCCAGATAGTCTGCTCGATGGTACTTCATCACCCCGCTTGTTGTTGTCACAGCCACAATTGGTTTGTACTCCCCATCTGCTGCATCAGCAGAGTCAGGACTGATTTGGTCACTTTGGAGCCCAGTTAGCTTTGCTCACTGCACTTCCCTGTTGATTCCAGCCATCATTACAAATGGTATCTTTATGCGGTGGAGTTAACCCGGATAGTACTCTCCCCTGGGTGCCTTTATTATCTATTCATCATGTTGTCCCAGTTTATCCCAAGATGAATCCGGCTGCTTCGCCGCAGATCTAACTACAGATACCTGGCATGTGGCCTGGGGAGAGAGATTAGGAGATTACAAGATACTCAGCGGAGGTGCTTCAGTTAGGGTTGATAAGGAGGTGAAAAATATTCTAAGAAGATGTAGAATGGTTATGAATTTGTGTTTGTGATCTTTAAGTACCAATTTGTCTTCAAAGGAGGCCTCGAATGTGCGATAATTACCATGGTGACAATTTGCACAACCCGCCAGGGGGACAACCTCAGCGTATCCAATCGGGTAAATAAATGAACATTTGATACATCGAACTGGAATGCTCTTGGACTCGTATCCAGCCTACGAGCAGACTTGTTGGACACTCCCTCAGATTTCCTATTTGCATCGCTGAGTAGTAATCCTTTGTGTCACCTGGAGGTTTGGGAGGAGCGGCGATGCAAGCCAATTTCCAGATGGTTATTCTAACGTGTGACATACCCTCGCGTTTTGACAAAAAAAATATATAAAAAATGCACTTCCACTTCCACGGACTCCATTAGCTGTGCCGATGTGTACGCGTGCACAAATGGAAAGTGGAAAGTGTCCAGTGGTGTGAATATTCACATCTGCACCTGCTGAATAATAGACGATTATCAGCTCAGGTGGCTCGCCATCCACCCTTATTCACATGCTCTGTTCCATTTCATGCTGCTAATTTTGTCTGGAGGACTCAATAGGCTTGCAAAATGCATATTTCTTGTCTCTCAGACCCGATCTTGTCTCGTATTCTGTCTAAAGAGGGAACATATTCTTCAATAAGAGTGTTGGCTTCAGGGAGTAATGTGTCTGCAATATAGACTCTAAAGAGCCTCGGGTCTTGGCAGGTACTCCTTACATTTCACCAGGACAGAGACACCTACGGCAGATTCTGTGGCAGCGAGGCCATATATCATCTGTCATCGCCAGAAGCCTCTAAAGTAATGAACAAGTAATAATGGTATATATCTTGAACTTGAGTCTCTAAAGGTAGCTCATCCAGAGTCATTATTGTGCAACATAACCAGATGAGCTTTCTCAAATGAGATCATTTTTGTCACCCTGAGGACTGGAGGGTGTAACTGTTCTCTGAGTGAATAACTCATCCTCATTTGGTGCTAATGGGACTCTGTATTAAGGTGTTGTGCGAATGCAAGAGGAATGGTAAATCCCATTTTCTTGTAATTTGAATCTCAAGCTGTTTCCACACATCTGTTCCTCTGGTACACAGGAAGAGTCATTTGGGGAAGGGAAAAAAAAACATGCACGGGATAAAAAAAAAACAAAAAAAAAACCCTAGCATTTAATGAAGATTCATGCCTCACCAGATTATGACGAAGTGTTAGGCGATGGTGTGTTATGGAGAAGTATGTCATGATGACATCTCTCTGTCACAGAAATGAGCAGTACTCCCTCTGTCCATTCATCCACCTACCATTCTAGCTTCTATCCCACCCCCTCCCTCCAACTGTCCATCCATCTCAGCTTTTTCCAGGCGTTTCAATGCTACAGTTAACCCATAATGAGGGATATGCATATTGAAGCCGGCGGTTTTTCTGCATATTTGACAGCATGTGTTCTGTGCCTCTTCCAGCCCATGGTGGTGGTGGGGGGTTTGGGGAAGGGGAGGTGTTCTGACGGTTACAGCTGAGGTGTCATTTTTCATGTAAATAGACGATGGCAGGATATAGCAATCCTGCTGTTTGTGAAATCAGCCGTGGCACACATATGCACAAGATCAGCATTACAGATCACCTCCTAAAACACCGAGGGCAATATAAAGACGTTGTCTTGTGCCAGTCACCCAGAAAAAACACAGCTTCCAGACAGAGTTACAGCAACATGAAGCTGTCCACATTTACAAAACAATGTCTTGCTGCACAAGCAAGGCTGCCTGAATGGGCAATGCACCCCAACAGCCCAGTGTCTCCAGTGTCCAATTCAGCAAACACATGATTCAACCTGTCATTCATAAGTGCTGATGTAGCCGTGCTCACAGCACAGCCACCGAGTCCCTAGAGTTGGATATCACTGCTAACTGTCATCCAAGTACTTTGATCACTGGACTGGGAGAAGAATGATGACTAAGGCCACTCTAAGTCCTGGTCAGACTCTGTAATGCTGTCGAGGAAAGTGGATCAAGTCCAAGGTCCCATTTACACCCCGTACGTTTATATAACGTGTTCCTGGCTCGTGAATGTAGACGTCTCCTGTTGCAGAGATAATGTTAATCACTTGAGTGACACCGTTTATAGAATGATTAGTGCCGCAAGAGAAATATGGATGAAAATAGTTTTTATTTTGAAAGGCAAAAGACAATTACTGTCCTTTTTTGAAAGTATGTTATTATTTATATGCAATTATAAACACGTAATAAATGTGTATTAACACACTGTAATGCAGTTTTAAGCAGACATGAGGTATTTTGCGTTTTTTAAGTGTTCCTGTGAAGCATCACTCTAAGCTAAGTATGTCTTCATAGGAGATGTTATAATAGCACTTGCACAGTGTCCTCACACAAGTGCTTTTATACTATTTATAAATGCTAAGTAGACAGATGGGAAAGAGTTTATTTCTTCCTACAGGCAATCAAAGTGTTAACACCATGCACACTTTGCACCTTTTATCTCTGCTGCTACTGAACTTTATTCAATATCTACCTCTCTACTTCATACACCCACTCTAGTCGGACTGTATATATATCCATATGTAGCCTATGCACATACACCTCCGAGTCTGTTGCACTCTGTCTGTGTGCTGTTTATTGTCAAATAGCACTGTCTAAACGTACTGCACTTTATGTGTTTGTATTTTGTGTGTGCACTTTATATTAGTCCTGTCTGCACTATGTTTTATGCTTTTTATGTTTCATGTAGTACCGTGGTCCTCGGCAAAACACTGTCTCATTTCACTGTGTGCTCTGTAAATCAGGACGAGAATCACTTTTATTGGCCGGGAGGAATTTGACTCCAGTTACACGATGCTCTCAGTGTACGTACGTATTTAGACATAAATACATGTAGACAAAAACAAGGAGCTACACAGGTAAACAAACATTAAACAAACAAAAAATGTATCTGTATATATCAACAGACAGACAATAGTGTGAAGGATGCTGAAATAAATATGGTTTATACAGCAGGTTGTACATGAGGTAGATATTTCAGTATATATCTAATATTACAGTATACACAGTATGTATGGCATGAATAGGTTGCTTGCGAATAATGATATTTACATATTAAAAGACTAAAAACTAAATGTAAACAGTGAGAATAATAATTTATAATATACACGCGTTGTGCTGGGATTGTTCCTGACAAAAAAAAAACAAAACATCTGACTCGAGATAAATAGACAGAAATCACCAAAAAACCAATAAAGAACTAGACCAAAATAGACAAAATAAAGTGTAAATAAATAAAAAAATGGAGGACAGCACTGTAACATTAAAAGGGTTGAAGTAAAGTGTTGCTTAAAAATCCGAGGTATGGTTGCACCCAGCAGCTCAGCGTACACGCTGTACCGTACATTCTGTACATCCACTACATGTCTGTCCTGTAAGAGGAATCTCTCCCTGGTTAAATCTTCCTGAAGTCTTTCATAGTTTTCTTCCCTGCTAAAGTCAAATCAAGTCAATTTTTCATATACACAGTGGGCTTTACAATCTGTACAGAACACCTTCCAGTACGAGCCTTCAATGGGGAAAAATGGAAGAGAGGTGGCGGAGTCAACTTTGAAGGATGTGTTGTGGAGTTTCTGTTACGTGAACTGATGCTCTAAGGGTAGAAGGTGTCACATGCTGTACAGACTGTAAAAGGCCTCCGGGACAAACTTGTGATTCAGGGCTTGACCTCAGTCAAGTCACTCAAGCATTGTTACATAACACACTACTGGATTATTATTACGGATGCACTGATACAAGCAACTTTTAACTGCTGAAGTTGGACAAGGGGGAGTTCCCCATCATATGTTTTGTCTGTAAAACCTTAATCTGTTTGGAAATTTGTCAGTTAAAGTAAAAAATAATTGTATTATCTTTCTCTGAACTGTAAAGTAACTCATGCACTGTATAAACTATTCAAAAGCGAGCTAACTACAAGGAAGTCAAGGAAGTGGAACAAACAGCTTCAGTGAACGCTGAAACATACTCAAAGAAGTCCCTAGAGAACAGAGTTAAGAACATTTTACCTCAGTGTTAAGGTTGCTGGGGGGGGAAAGACAAATTCAAAAATGCAAATGAACCACAGTATAGGCTTTTACATAAAGAGAGATCCTCCCCTCGGGGGGCCGCATGAATGAGATTTTGAACAGCAGCTGAGTTTTCTAGGAACTTACTGGAATGTTCCATGTCCTTTTGCACTTGAGATTAAACCGACACATGTCAGTGCATAGGTTCCACTAATACCTCTAAGAACTGTTACTTATTTGAGAGATGATTCACCGGTTTCCCGGCTGCCAACTTGGTGCCATATCTAAGTTGAGACAAGAGATCAGGCACAAAGGCGCAAGGGGCCGACACGAGGAGGGGGAGAAAAAAAAAGAAGTGAGAAGAGATTATAGTCAGCCTGGGGATGGCATGTGAAATATTTGAATTATTTTGAATGCAAAATACAGTACAAAAGGGAGCAGGTGTAGCTAACAAAACAAACATGCTTGTGTTCCATGTCAGGGTTCATGAGCACCGATGTATTTCTGTGTGTTAGGGTATGAGATCATGGCAGTGACCTCAGCCTGATTGAGCTTACACAGCATCCTATCCCCAGTCCTGCCCTCCTGTAGTGGGTGGAGCAGGAGCAGTGGAGCTATCTGTGGACTTGTAAAGTGACAGGACCAGCTGGGGTATGAAATACAGTAAGACAGGCAGTTGGTCTGGACGACGCAGACCACGAGCCACCATAGCGCTCAGTTACAGCAGCCCGCAACTTAACTCAGTGAGGAAAAACTCAGAGCCAAGGTTCAGTGCCAAACATCAGGAGTTCTACAAGAACCTGTAGAATTGATCATGTTCTGTGCGGCTCATTCAAGAACCCCGGAGACCATTCAGCAGCCATTATCCTCAGCGATCGTCCCAATGTTGGTGATTCAGCTAATCGCACGCTGACATCTTGTTATAGGCGACAGAATCAACACTACTGCGAGGACGATGGGTGGGAAGCAGTCTCGCAGTTTCTCCAACAAGGAGTTGAATGAGGTGAGTGTGAGCCAAACGAGGAAGAGCATTATAAGAGACGATCAGCCCAGCCTGTCCTCGGCTGCTGAGAGGATCCGCAGACACACCACAGTTCACTTTGGGTACAGCACTCTCAGCCTGGCCATGCGGGGGCTCGATGGGACCCCTACGGAGCTGTGGGAACTCCGAGAAGTGCAGAAGCTAAACTTGTCCATGAACTGCCTGTGCTCTCTGCCCCCTGCCTTGGGTACTCTGGACAATTTGGTGGTGCTAAACCTGTGGGGTAACAACCTGACCAGCCTCCCACCAGAGATCGGCCTACTGAAGAAGCTGCGTGTGCTGTTCGCCTGTCGTAACCGCCTGAGCGAGGTCCCGGAGGAGTTGGGGTCCTGCACCTGTCTGGAGGTGCTCAGCCTGGCCAACAATCAGATCACAGGCCTCCCCGGCAGCATGGCAACCATGCACAATCTGACCAAACTCAACCTCAGCCACAACCGCATCGTTCACATCCCCACCTGCGTCTACAGCATGAAGGGTCTGGTCTTTCTCCACCTGGCTTGCAACCGTCTGGAGACGATCGCGGACCAGATCCAGAACTTGGTTAACCTGAAGATCCTCATCGTGGAGGGAAACAGTATCCACACGCTGCCTAAGACGCTGTGCTTCCTCAAGTCCTTAGAACTCCTCAATGTTGACTTCAATGACCTGCAAAATGTGCCGGTGGAATTGTACCTACTGAGCAGGCTTGGGAGGTTGGCCTGCCACCCGCTGGATAAAGGGCTTCATATTATTCACAACCCCCTGCTTAAGCCTATCCAGGAGGTCCTGCAAGGAGGACTCAGTGCCCTCTACAACTACCTCAAGCCCACGTGAGGGACTACCAGTGTGTGTGTGTGTGTGTGTGTGCGTTTAAAAGAGTGTGTCGCAACGATTGCACAAATCTGGCACGTGGTAGTCATGCTGTGAGCGACTACATGAAGATACGAATGACCATAACTCAGTATTACTATTTATACTTTCTGTTTTTTATGTAATGCAAAAAGTTAAAAATAAACAACCAGTAAGTGTCGTGTCATGTCTAAACATTTTGTTAATCCGCAGCAAAGAGGTCAGGACGAGTCGCTCAGCTCACGCAAAAATTCACAGGTCTACATTTGGGGTTTGTGTACTGGCCAGTTAAGCTTGTTTGGCCTGCGGTGGTAAGTTCAGCTACAGATCACCACCCTCTCTGCTGCATTCAGGTCATGAGGATCAGGTGTGTAAAGTCAGTGGAAAGTATGGTGGAGGAGGGAGTGGGGGGGGGGGGCTTAAAGATCTGCAAAAAAAATAAAAAATAAATAAAAATAAAACAAAACAAAGCACAACAGGGACTTACACTCTGATTAAATGTTGTTCCACTCCATCAGATCAGAGCCGGGCTGCTCGGTGGCAGCTCCTCTGAGGTTGTCGGGTGTTGTGACACCAATGATTGGAAGTGATGGAAAAAAACTTACAGCGCATAATGTGACCGAAAATTGCCTTTTCAAAATAAAGCAAAGTGGAACTAATGCATTCAATCACATTCAATTAATCTGTTGTATTAACTGAGACTGAAAAGATTTGAGTTTTGTTACACATGTCTAGTTACTGTACACTTGCTAATGCCAGATATCACATCGAAAGCAAAAGGAGGCTAAACAAGTGGACCCTGATTTCCAATCATTTTCCATGAAGCTTAAAGGTCCAGTGTGTAACATTAAAGAGAATGTATTGGCAAAAATGGAATATAATAAGCATAAGTATGTTTTCATTTCTGTATCTTTACCTGAAAATAAGAAAAATGTTTTTGTTACTTTAGAATGAGCCCTTTATATCTACAGAGGGAGCAGAATAGACACACTAAACATTGGCTCTAGAAAGGACTTTTTCAGGACGGGTTTGATGTCGCGTGGAGGACGGACCAAATACACATCGCTCACGCAACGCACCGCCGACGGGCCCCTACAACCTGCACCTTTAAAAGTGTAGCTATTGAAGCAAATTATACAAAGCTGTAAAGGTGTATAAGAGTGCAAAATAACCTGAAAAACAGGAAAGATTTGTGGGTAGATTTAAGTAAATTACAAAAGATATACAGAAAATGTGTTTACATGCTGGCACTGATATCCTCTAGAGAATGTTCAACCAGTCCAAGAACTAAAACAGTTGTTTAGTAAGCAACGTTTAGGTCCATTTTATGAAATGATGATGTCTAAATTATGTTTAAAAATAAAAGAGGTTTGAGTTTGTTGATTGAATTGTACACACGTGTCATTAAATCTATTTTTGGAATATACAGTCCATCAATACTGATATCAGCTAATGTTTCTTATTGCTGTGATATCGGTGAATGAACTGCATTTACTGTGCATTTAAGTGCTTTTATCCAAAACATTTCAAGGTTTAGCCCTCATATTGCTTCTTCGGTCAATCTGTGTGAGGTTTTTGTGAATGTGCCTCTTTACCCATCTCTTCTTTTGAAGAGAATATTCCTGTCTTTATCTAGGAAGTATGTTTTAGTTTAAGTTTAAGTTAAACATTTTACTTTTGTATTATTGAACATGTAGCTTTTGTTGGTGGCAATATTTAAGTTGTTGTCTATTATGTTCTTCTATATAAAGTAACATTTTGGCTCATGACTAAATATATTGAGTAAGGTCAAAGTAAAAAATTCAAATAGTTTGAACTGAATCAAAATTTTAAAATGTATTTTTAATTACTTATTCAGATAAATATAATTAGTTTATTCTAAAGTAAAAACATATATTTGGATGTAAATGTAAATATTGTGTTTTCCAAAATTGAAAAATTTGAGTTGTAACAAAGTAAAAAATAGTGTATGGTCTGTATAATTATCTTTTAACTTTGTGTGACATATTATGATTTATATATTTAAAATTTAAGGTAACAAACTAGAGTGGTTAAATACCTGCACACACACTTCTCCTTGTACTCTTACAGCTAACATCATGTGACATTATCTTGCAGCAGCTTCATGACGTGATGACTGGGGCAAATGTATGCGTACAGCTAAATCCTGTTAGTCTGCCGCCGGGTTCTCTCTCCTGTAAATCAAACAGGAGAGAGTTTGTGTCAAGTTGGCTGTTCAACTATTAATGAGGTTTAGATGTCACCACATTTAAGAAGGTCACACACATTTTTTAAAACCCGCTCACAGTGAAGATTGAAAGTGCTCAAGACAGGAGAAGACAGAAAAGTGACCTCTGTTGGTTTGTGCCGGTTACTACATTAGTCAAAGTGAACGCTGCACACTACTACTGCTACACACACACACACACACACACACACACACACACAACACACACATTCATGATAGATGAGCCCCTCCTGAATAAGTCTTTGTCCTAGATAGTGATCATGGGACATGCTGTCAAATAAAGCACCTATAAAGATATTGCATCGATGTGAGTCAGATGACCTGAATTCAGTGTATCAGTGTTGTGTGGTGATGTTACTATTCTAGAGCTAAAACAATATATAATGACTCCGTCTGCTCGTGTCACGTTGTTTAACATCAAGTGTACATATAGGCTATTTTAAATCTGATAACCAAACTAATGTCGTAGCATACACAAACACTCTCCCAGTGTCCGAGTCAAGTACAGCAACCACTGTGACAATTAATTAAAATGATCCGTTGCAGTCTGGCAATCAACCTCACTCACTAGCGGTCAGCTGTACACCGGGGAACACCCATGACTGCAGCGAGCAGGCTTTGTAAGATTTGCTGATCCCATTTAATTGCTGCGTGCTCCGATAACTTTTGCTTTATAATGAGACACTGTGCAAGATAGAACAACTGGGCGAGCGCAGATTGGCACCCGGGTTCCCTTATCCGAAAGGTGTTTTGCATTCCCAAAGCCGGGAGCTTTACAAAACAGTTTAGCATCACGAGCAGCAGCCAGTGGCTTCCCCATAATGAAGGACAGCTAATCAATCTCGTATTGAGCTTTTGACAATCAAGGCGCAGGATAATCACAATGGAATTAAATGACAAAATCACTGTTGTCTGGCAGCCGCACGAGGGGAGGCTTTCTTTGGAGTGCGGTTTAAGTTCTGTGATTTATTCAGTCACACCGAGACTCCTCGCACAGGGGCGAGGTGATTGGCATTTATTGACAAACAGCGTTATGCCGCCACTTATGTCAATTACTACAAAGTGTTATTTAGCTCGTCGTTCTTATGTTTAACTGATTTAAACTGTTCCTGCCGAGAGAAATATGAAGGAGAATAGATTTGCTGGAGGCCAACAGGTTCGTCCCTGGCTGGTGACGGCTCTCCATGATGAAATGTCAATATCTCCTATTCAGCAGCCCGGGATGTTGTTTCGAAATCAGCAACAGTGAGTCACTGAAACAGTAGGCCATGTCACAACCTTTGAGGCCTAAATATGGAATCTTTTGATCCCGGGCCTGGGCATCAATTTTTGGAGCCACTTCCTTTCCGTCCAATCAGTGTGATGTCACGGCTTTTTCTGTGTCTTGCTTTGAGAGCGTGATGAAAGAAAGCTTGTGAAAGGTTACCGAGAAAAGAAAAAAAAAGAAAAGTGGCAGGCTAACATACAGTGTTCAGTAACTGGTGTGTGTGGGCTTGCTTTTTGCGATCACTGCAAATGGAGTGATGATCATTAAAAATGTGTGAAAGTTAGTTAGCGAGCAGGGAAAGAGTCTAAATAATTAGCAATGTAGAAAAAGTTTAAATAGATCAGTCAAAATAGAGTAGCTAATGAATAAATGGTTAACTCAAAGTAATGGACTGACATTGAAACAGTTAACTAAAAGTAATGATCAAGATTTTGAAATATTTAGACTAGTATAGCTAAAAATATACTAACAATAAATGTCAATGATCCTATAATTAACAGATAAATGATGCTCAGTTGGTAGAGGATCAGACCCATGTACGAAGGCTCAGTCCTTGCCGCAGTGGCCCGACCTGATGTCATTCCCCATCTCTCTCTCTCTCTCTCCCTACATTCCTGTCACTCTTTCAGCTGTCTCTGTCATATAAAGCTTAAAAAAAAATCTTTAAATGCGTCAATAATTGAAATACTTACCAATAGCTGTAAGGAAATAGGTAAATTAGTGGACAACATGTTGAAATAGTTGTGACAGAATGACACTGAACTTGTTAAAGTAATGGATAAATGGTTGTAAGTTAGATAAAAGTAACTTTTTGAAGAAGTTAGCTAGAAATATTCTAATGGATTAAATAATAAATAATGGATGATTGACAGTTATCTATAAGGTGGCTGATGGATCAATAGTTGAAATAGTTGATAGTGGTATTAATGAATGTTTAGAACCAGCTTCTGACGCTCCGGGCAGTATCAGTACACAAACTTGGCCAAACTCACCAAAACATAAAGAAATTCAATATAAAGATTTTATATTAAAAAACATTTTTAAAATCAAAACTGCTGCTTTAGTTCATCTGATGAGGCTGTGGACGCACACAAAAAAAAGTAGGATATCATTATTGTTGTCATTGTTATTATTGGTATCACGACTTAGGACTGTGTTTATGGAGAACCACTGAAAAAAACATCCCTCAATCACACACTCACACTCAGCCTGTTTGCATTCATCACAACAATGATGCTATCCATTCATTCCTCCATCCAATCAGAGGAGTTTACATTCTCATCAATTCCCATGACAGCTCTGCTCAGACTGGTATTCATGCATTCCTGGCTACATAACTGTTGCAGCCAAGACAATAAAGACCACAAAAAGACATGTTGGGTGCTCCTATGAAATGCTTCAGCCATTGTCGTGTAGAAAAAAAAACAACCGGAGCCATATATCCTTGACAACACGAGGTCATTTTGAGACTAAATGTAGACCCATGTCAATCTGGCTGCATTTTAATTAGCCATGAAAACTGCTGGTACAAGTGAAATCACCATGTGTGTTTATGCATGCAAAAACAATAAGGCAATGACATTGGTGTCGACTTTGTCATTAGTTGCTTCTCCGTCCCTCTGTTTGACGTCGCTGCGAGTTTACCCCGACGTTGTTTGCACTTCCAAGATAAGACTCTGAAGATTTTCTACAAATATTTGCACATATGAAAGTGAGGCGTCATCAAATGTCCATCAACCGATCATAAACGATCCCTCCAACAGGATCAATGAGGGAATCTGATCGCGAAGGACACACAAGGTGAACCGTGATTAAGAATCCGGCTGGCAAAGATTTGGACGAAATATTAAAGTTAATAAATGAAGGTGTCAAGTTGAGCATGAAAAAGGCTTGTAGTGCACATTTAGTGTTGTGATTTACTGGTGATCAATGAAATATGAAATTATTCATTACAGCCCGGAAACTGTTTCATCACAAGGTCCATTTAGTGACTCATCATGTCACATGATATTCATCGGTTTGCTTAAACTGTTGTGGAATAAGATTTTCATTTCTCTGAGAACTTATTGTTCATGGGATTGAAAACAGAGATTTAAATTTGGTATTCTTTTATTAATCTGTCATCAAACTTGATATATAAATAAAAAAGGTTCAAGTACAACCTTCATCATAAATGATGGCAGCTACTTATTAATATTTGATTACCTTGATTAATTCAAGGAAAATTGCTTATAATCATGATGATAATTTTTGAACTGAAGATATATTTTAAAAGTCTGCTACAGAAAATTACTCTGGTTTGGAGTCTACATTTATAAAATCAGGTTACAGTGAATGGATTTTCACATCTGTGACTGCCACTGACATGTACTTTTTAAAAATAAATTATTTTCAAATAAGTCTACTTGATTTTCTGTTATTAGAGTTTTAGACATTTTCAGTTTTATGTATCGTATTAAGGTTCGCAGGGTCAACAGTACAACATAATACAGCATCATCGGGTACACTACAAACCAATGTGATCCAACTAAACTTGACTTTTACGACACTATCAGAGAGATATTCATTTAACTATTATGTTTATTATCAAGGCTGCAGTTTGCATTAGCGTTAAACTGGAGTGCTGCATTGTACCGAAAGGCTGTTTCAAATATTTCGGCCACCCCATTTTCATACACAAGAGGGCCAAAATATTAGAAACACCTTTGAATATAATGCACTCCGGTACAACAACAGCACAGCAAGTAGAATTCTCACTTCTCTGACAGTGTCGACAAAAACTGGATTGGATTGTACATGTGGAGCTAATGAAGTGGCCCGGTTGGTGTATGCTGGATGAACAAAACACAAAGTTAAAGAACCAAATATACATTATACTTTGTTAATGTTTGGTTACTTTATGATAATCACATACTAATTTTTAATTACCACCTTAAATTAATGATAGTTTAGTTCATGATTGTTCCTCTTTACCTCGACTAACTTCAGCGTCCACACCTGCTCCAAATGAGCGTCAATGGATCCACGTTCAGGAGGAGGAGGAGGAAGAGGAAGAGGAGGAGGGGACACCTCCGCCTGTCCTCTCACCCACAGGCGGGGGCCCATACGCGCCCTCTACCGGGCAGACTGCGCGCACACAGCCGCCGCTGCTCTCCTGGAGCTGCCGGACCACTCAATCCACGCGTAATTCAGGAATCGGGACTCACTCACACATTCCTCCTCCAAGTGTGGAGCAAGCCGGCAAGGAGCAGCCGTGTCGGCGACAGTGTCCTCACACACACACACACACACACCTCCGAGAAGCAAGCCAAGAGACGGAGGGAAGGGAGAAGGCACTTTTTAGATTTAACACTCCTAAAAGTCTAGGTAGGATTCAAGTTGCAATAAAGAAAGAAGAGTTTCCAGTTAACCCCGCGGCTGGCGGGTTAACGCTACGACGGCGCTGTCGACATGGATAAAGTTATCAATTGCTTGTTTGCTGCAATAACCCTGCTGTTGTCCGCCCGAGGGGAAGTTTTTAAAGGTAAGGAGGATTACCTGGAGATGTTTGCACGTACAGAACATATGCGCAGTCCTGTTTGCTGGCACAGCCGGGCGGCGAAGTATAGTGGAGTGAGCGGGGGGTGGAAAGGGGACTTAAACTCAGTTTGCGCACCGTGTTTTAAGGCTTAAAACTCGTGTTTGGTGTGGAATGACGCATGTGTGGCGCAGCGAAAGTCACGCAAGTTACATGATGTTTGCATGGTGTGGACAAAATCTTTTAAAAACATGTGAAGAGAGTGTCACGTTGTAGTCGATTTAAACGCTGGACGTTCATCACTAGTTTGTTGTCACCTTTTTTATTTATTTTTGTGCCGCTGAGCGCAACGAGCAGGTGCGCTACGGGCACCGGAGCAACTCAATGCCACGATTTACAGGCGTGATAAGGCGTTCATTGTTTGTCCTGATAACTTGCTGTCTAATGTGATCCACGCCGCAAAGTGACACTGGCGTGCGCGGTGTTTGGTTGGATACGGCGAGGCGAAGCCGAACGACACCTTATTTCACCGTGAACTCCGTGTGAACTTCATTCCTTACGTCTCTGAGACCGTGTTGACATGCGTTGCAGCCACTTTAACGTGTAAAATGCCCGATGTGGGTTATATTTGGTGCGTTATGTTCAGCCCAGGTGTTTGTTTTTTCACCTAAAGTGCAAAAACAATCCAACTTCCATGCGTAATATCATATTAGAAATGCCATCCACCTCTATTGTGGTTTATATGTGACATTTTTAATTCCTCTGTGCCCTAAAATAACAGATTAGAGTTCATAAATGACACTGTTTGTGTGCAAACATCTGTTTTATTAAATGGATTAGTAAAAAGTGGATTTGTTTGAACAGTTTTCTTGTTTGTAAAGAGAAGATGTCTCTGAAAAGTGTCATTTTTCTCTGGAGCTTCACTTTACATTTGACGGCTGTCAGACTTGATGTTGCTGACTCAAAACTTCCTTCCCATATGCATCCAAACACAACACCCCTCCTCAAATTAACGGCATTCACACATCTGCAACTTCATTTGCAGGCGAGTCTATTCAAAGCTTTGTGTGGAGAAGTTCAGGGATTAGTACCAGATAGTGATTTGACTTATTAGAATTACTGAAATAACAGTGCAGACTTTCACTGTCAGTGTAATGGCTGTGGATTGCTCAAGGGGGACTTAACATTCAGAGTCTAATTTAGCCCCTAAAGAGGTCATTTCTGCTGTCTCCACAATGGAATTGTCTATGTGGGGGGGGGGAAAAGGCACATTAGCCTATATTCATGCCAATCAATGTGCCGACAATGAGCGTCCAGTCTGAGGGTGATCCATACTGTCAATACAATCAGAGCTGCATTTAGAAACTTCATAAAAATCCAGAGCTCCGTGTGTGAATGCGTTTGTGACTTTACGCCCTCTCCGAGGATGTGCGGGGCGAAGTTGTGTAGTGTGATGGTGTGGCTTCAGTCCTGGTTGGATGCTGTAAGATTCAACAGACAGCTGATGATTTTTTTTTCCAAGAGCCTGTTGGGGGCAGCATGGTACACATATAATATGATACCCACATGATGAAGTCAGGCTGCTCAGCTCAGCTTGGAGGGACCCGGCGAGAGTCAAGACACATAGATCAGGATTCAGATGAACTTTGGAAATGATCTGTGACACAGTTTGAGTTTGATCAGAGCTCTTATTCGATAAAAACAACTCAGCTGCTGCTTTGTGTTATTAATGTGCATCCACTTTCTTTAAACTGGTCCTATTCACATCAGAAAATAAGTGGCATATTCAGATACCCACGGGAGATGTATTAAAACGTTTTATGATAAGTAAACAGTTTTTTATGAAGCAGTATGAACACCAGGGTTCAATTTTAGTGACTGAGAACTCTCTTGCCCTGTAGCTCAAAGTAGTCCCAGTCCATTTTAGTGTGAGGTTCATCAGTCTTGCCCGCTGGCAACCTCAGGACCAGGAGATTTATCGGAGTGGGCTGCACTGCGGGGCTCCCAGTGGTGTCGAAACCATCGATAAATGTGCTCCTAATTGCGTGAGAGTGTGTGTGTGTGTGTGTGTGTGTGTGTGCACAAATATGTAAACCAGGAAGAAATCAATTGGATGTGTGTTCCTCTCTCTGGCTAGGTGACGGATTAACCACACACGGATGGAGAGGCAGAGGCTAAATATGAGCCCGTTCACATTTGTTATGGAGAATATGTGATAACAGCCCATGTGATAATTAGATCACTGAGGTAACCGGAGTCTACTTCCCTGCACCTTGTGACTGTGCAGCTTCAATTTGATCAGTCCTTTTTTTTTTTTTTTGCAACTCTTTTAATTTACCCATTAAAAGAAAAAACTCCATAATCAGGATGGCACTGTATCAGTTTCATCTCCTTCCTTTTGTGAACTTGTTTATGCACCTGGATATCTGCTCTCGGTGGCATGGTGGAGATGAACTGCTCTTTTGTTGTTTCCTTTCACCCTCCTCCTCCTCCCTGTTGCATCCACAATGCCCACTGGATGCTCTCGGTTCAGAGAGAAAGCAAAAAAAACAACAACACTATAAATCACTTGTTGTGTATGGCCGGTGCTTCTGTTTTCTACGTTATGAGGACAGCTTTTTTTTTTTTCTTCTAGAAGGCCTGGCCTTTGATATCTATACTCTGTCTTTTGACCGAGCACATTAAATTCCAGCGAGCTGTGCGCTTTGTTATGTTTACCACCCCCTTTTTTTTTTTTTCCCGGCTGCCATAAAACCTGCCTCGTTTTCTGATAGGGGTGAGCCGCGTGTGTCGAGAATAATGCCCATGCTCGGAGTGGTAGAGCCGTAGTTTGTCATTGCAGAGTGACTGCTGCTGCTGCTGCTGCTGCTGATGGTGTCCTGGTTGACCGATCCTGATTGCCATCCAAGCTGTGACTAAAAGGAGTAAAACAACACACTGGGCTGCTCGGGATGATAAACAGCACTTCATTTGAAGTCTGGCAATAATTTAGATAGTTTTCTCACTCATGAAATGTTTCTTTTCTACCCCCCCTCCCACCCTTCCTTTCTCCCAGCTGACGCTGATTTAATAGAGACTTTTCCAAAAGGTGTCCTGAAGGGTGGCAGTTTCCTTTGTGTGAGCCAGTGGAGAATGAAATTAAATATGCATGTGATTTTTTTTTTTTTTTTGATGGCTTCAACCAATGTTGGAGGAGGAAAAAAAAAAGCTCCATGGTGATTGATGATAGTACAAAGCAGAAAGTGAGGTGTCTACATTCTTCTGTAACTTTGCTTTTTCAGGCACTTATATTATGATGATAATGAAGGCGGTGGAAACACATGGATTTACTGAAGCTGTTCAAACACTGCGGGTACATGTGCGACTCCCTAGAAAAGGGTCTTGCCGAGTTTGTCAGCAGGGCTGTCTTAAGACTGATCACGGCTGGTAGACACGGGGGGGGGTGGTTGGTGGTTCATGGTGGGGGGATGGTGTCACTTTAAAAATTAAATATTAAGAACTTGTAATATTGTATAGACCATCAGTTTACCCAGTTTTCTCTAGTACTAACACTGATTCCTAACGTGTCTTGGTACAAGTACCTTAATTTACATAGTCGCTTGCCTGTCGGTATCTGTGCATCTCAGCTTTAAACTGCAGCTCCTAAAGGGAAATCGTAGCCTAAAGGAAGCGCCAACCTCAGTGCCAAAAACTGCAGTTCTTCAAACGTCCACTTGAGGCTGGCTACAGAAGTGAGTCAGTCTCCATAAGGTCCCATTGTTAAAATGTCCAACATGTTTACAGCCTGGTACAAAAAACAGTTTTGGTCTCTATAGCTAATTTCCCCGTTCATGACAACTGTACTGAGAGTGAATTTACATAGAACTCACCTGTTCAAATTATATTAATGATCAAAGTTATAAATAATTAACAGCGTGGCCACTTACATAACATAACAGATGGCTTGTTTGTGCACTCAGGCTTCATTTGGCCTGCCTCAGGTGTGATGATCTACATCTTTGATTTTTAGATTAGTGGAAAGCAGAATCAGGCAGGACATGCCAACATGACGGCGGGCAGCACCTCCGATTTTGAGTTTCAGGAACATTTGGGTGATGGCCTAAACATGAACTAATAGGTCTGCTAGTCCATCAGTTTCTTAAAATCAAATTTTAAAAACATTTTTGTAGATAAATCCATCATGAGAGGAAGATATCTACTATCCTCATTGGACTTATTATACCAGAATAACAAAACATGTTGCATTCTGAGTAAAGGGCACACAGCTTGACACATTATTCAGCTTAGTTTCACTGGGAAAAGTCAGCATCTGTTCTGTGGTAGATGCCGCGTGGCGTTCTCGGAAATGTGATAAACCAGTAAGAGAAATAATAGATAAGGGGAGGTTGAAGAAAAAGTCACCGCAAGAAAGTAAACAACACTTCATCACAAAAGAACTCCGGAGACACCTTTAACGTCACAGATTGATGATGCATAGGAGTGCATGAGTAACCAAGTGTGGACTTTTCCATCAATTTAGGCAGCAGGTAACACAACCGGTGTTGTCTACCAGTCAGGGGAGAATCTGCCCTATTCAAACTTTTATTATTGGCATAGTTGTGACACTTTAAATGGGACATGAGCCAGTTTGTTAGGCGTTTTGTTACACAACTTTATCCACACAGGACACAATAATGAAATGTTTGTGCTTTCATCGAGGTTTAAGATCAAGGATGTATTGTATTTAACTTCTGTCAAAGCAAACTAGAAAATTAATAAAAGTGGTATTATAGGTTGGCTTAAGACGGGAGTGGAAAGATCGGCGTGTTTGCACATTGACACATTGTTGTGTTGTCTCTGTGCTCGAGCACATGAGATTTAAAAAGTCCTGATGCTCAGCTTTAATGTGGAGGTTTTTAAATTGGATGAACGGGGCACAAAGTGTAACCCTTTTTAAGACGTAGACCACATGTTTAGGATACAGGACGGAGCTGGATGATGCAAGACGAAGATTTGTCATTTCGTCATGTGCAGGAATCATGTCAATATCTGGTGAACTGTATTTATAGGGTAGCAGGTGTGATGGATCCGTTTCACCGTTTCAAAAAACTGGACGCTGTTATAACTGACTGAAGTCCAGCTGCATTCTAAATATCTGCTTAGTAAAACAATAAAATTTTGAATTATTGCATTAGTTGAATCTTGTTTCCACACAGCCAGTCAAATCAAGCATGAAGCAGTAATGTCACCACTGTGTCGCCTGGTACAGAACCCAAGAGCCACAGACTTTGATCAATAACCCACATAAGCTTTCCTGCTAAAGCCTCCTTCTTATTCAACTTACAAACTCGAACGCTCGTCTTGTCCTGCACCTTCACTTGTTGAACGAGCGAGGAGACGCACGGCGCTTATGTCAGTCGGCAGGGTACAAAGACAGTTAGCCGGTGAGCTGCAGCTTTTTAAACGGCATGTAAATGTACCTGCAAATATCACTTTGTTCTGGCTGGATGCTGCCGTGGTTCCTGCTTTGTGATCCAACTAACAACACGCTGCGTCTGCCCATCAGTAGCGTAGTGCAGGGCATAAACACACACTCAGCTCTGATGCATGTACTCCAGCCGTGTTCTGCACGCTGAATTTCTTCTCCCTTGGATGGCGAAGGCATGACATGGTTCAGTCCAGTCTTCATGAGTTAAGAATAAAAGAATACCTCACTCAAAATGCATTATTCTGTACTTTCCTCACTCATCTGTGGGCCAGTATTTATTGCAAAAATCTGCACCTCTTCTGTGGCTATTGTTTATTTCATACCGATCCTCACTCCCTGAAGTCAAACAGCTGAATTTAAGTGATAATGTGCAAGTGCTCGTGTCCCATTTTTGGGGTTGAGCTAAACACAAAGTCTTGCATATCTATAACACAGGGTGTTTATCCTTTACTGGACAGAAATTTTGAGGCATAAATTTAAAAAGTATACCCACTTCTTCAGGCACCATTGCACCACTGATGCCCATGACTTGTAGCTACAAGTTTACTTTGTGTCTGTCGGTCCCTCGCGGTGTACCACTGGCAGCGTGGCAGCCTGCCAGCTGCTGTCAGTAAAATAGAGACACGCCCCTCCAGCTATTTCTATTTCCCCAAAGAACATTTGTCTTCCTTCATTATCATACTATTAACACATTTAAAGGACATTATTTTAGGCTGCAAAAAGGGGAGACTACAAGAATTCATCGGCCTAAGAATGCCTGAATATATATTTTTTCTGTCATCGTATTTAATATTTCGGTGTTGAATCCGGCCCCCAGACATCAGCTGATACTTCAGTCTTCAGCGAGGGGAAACACATGGTAATTTGCCGTCAGATGACTGACCTGGCCAGTCACTTACATTCCACTGTTGACCATAAAAAGCTCCTTTGGGTGGTTTCACTGTATGTTTGTCCTGCTGCACTGTCATGAGATGGACGGACATTTAAAGTTCAACGTCAGCCTTAAAGCTTAAATTGAAGCTGAAAGCACCTTTTTGAAACGAAACAATGACTATAAGGTCTAAGTGTTGGAATACAGAGCCGGCATAACAACAAACATGTGACTATCCAAGCACTGGAAGGGTGCATTCAGACAGGATCAGGCGCTGTGGTGAACCGCCACAGGGTTGTCTGGTGGTTTGTGGGGGTTAGGATGGAGCTTGCTGGGGGCTGTGTGTCTATTTGTGCTGAGAAACAATTGGGAAATAACTTTTTTTATATTATAATTATTTTATTTTGCTGATTAACCGGCTTTATCGATGCTGACGCTCGCTCACTCATTCACTGCCTTTGTCTCTCAACCAGTGCTCCGGGAAACTTCTTTGTGTCACTATTTTGCAGCGTAAACTGGGAGTCAGACTCAGATTTAGAAGCTGGGTACACGAAATAAACAAAGCCAGAACACAACAGGTCGAGTATCAGAGTTGAGTCCATGAATCCACCTCGATAGTCTCAGTTTCGGAGACATTTAAGGCTGACTGTGGAGCGGTTTTCCCGATCTGAGCGCCTGATTTGCAGCTGCAGCGTGACGTCGGGCTGCGTTTTACCAAAAAAGTTGGATCCGGCTCAACTTCTTGCTGCAGCCAGAACGTGCTACCTCAAATTTTTCGCCACAGCACCAGATTCTGTCTGTAGCGCCCGGCCTATCCACAAGCAAAGTCTACCAGTATGATCATCATCTTCACATCTCTGGAGTGCCACTCCACATTCAATCATTAGCTGTTGATTTGCAAGTGATTTTATTTACATTCTTGAGAGGCAGTAATAGTTTGAAGTTCATTCTCGTGGCGGCTGATGTGGCTATGTTATCTGGGAGCTCTGCGGCGGAATGATAATTGGCCTTGAGATGTGACTGTGTGAAGGATGCTGGACAAACAGAGCTGCTCTAATTATACACAGCTCCTTCTTCAAATGAAGAGGATAAAAGCTAATGAATCGCACACAGGCCAGCACAGGGGCTGCCTAATGAAGAGAGAGTGAGAGACGGAGAGGAGAGTGTTTATAAGAGAGAGAGAGAGAGAGAGAGAGGAAGTGTTTGTGTCTGAGGCATGCTCCAACAATTCTGTGATCTCATCACCATGTCTAAAAAAACACGGTAGAAAAACAACTTACTATGCAGCGGATCATGTTTACAGAAGTCTGCATTCGTTGTAGGTGGCTCAGAGAGTCCAGGCACTAATTAATGCTCCAAGGGTCTCAATTGTTATTAATGGTGACGGGAAGGAGGGAGGAGAAGGAAAAGCAGTTTAAATCAGGACATTACAGCGGGCTTCGCAGGCATTCTTTCAGCTCGCTTTTATACAAATTCTTCTTTTAAAAAGCTTCTTTTTATATGTGAAGAATTCACTCCTGCTATCTTAAGTATTAACTCTCTATCGGCGAGCAACGTCTGGCAGCTTCACAGATGGTTTTACACCCAGATTGAATTGACCCTGACCCTGGCACATTTCTCACTTATCTTCAAAACCCGCTGCTCAATCAGCTGGTTTCTATTCAGCATTGTCGCCTATAACCCAAAGGTTATTATGTGCACTGAAATTGATTCTGATAGAGCACTCTTCTTCTTCTTCTTCTTCTTTTTTTGATATTTGGATCAGGTGAACGTATATAGCCTTGACCTTAAAGCTTAATTTCAAAGTCTGTCAAATGAAAGCTCACGCCGCCGCCGCCGCTGCCGCCGCTTGCTTTTGACGCCGGAGTCACGTAGCTCGGGAAGGTGCAAAAAGTTTCTTCTGTAATTTCATGAATAAGTCAAGTTGCCTCCTTCACAGGACAAGTGCACTTTCTAACTTGGAGGAGACTCCGTTTCATGCCAAAAAGCTGTCCGCGTGGGCTTGATGCTCCTCACACAACTGGTGGTAGTGTAGATGGAGGAAGGGGGGGGTGGAGCTGCTGCTGCTGCTGCTGCTGTTTCACCTTGTCTCCTGTTATTTATTAGGCTTCTGTCAAGGCTCAGGCAGCAGGCAGGTGTACGTCCCTCCTCCTCCCTCTCCCCATCCGGGCCTTATGAGTATAACCAGGGGCAAAATTCTCCATTACTGTCAGTCTGAATCTGTTGCCGTCACATTAGCGCACGTCATGCAGTCATTAATGCATTAGGCCTTGTTTGAGTGCCAGTTATTTGCATTGGCTTTTACACTGTCTATTTGCCCTTGTGCTAAAAGCTGCCTTGGCTGAACCTATTGACCATTTAACTGTTCAATAATGAAGCGATCCCTGAGGATAAATTGGGCCTCGGTGGTCCTGTTGGATAGTGGTTATTAGGACGTGAAAGAAACAACATTTAATACATTTTTACGGCCTGTTGGGGAGGATATGTAGCAAGTTTTATGTAGCCGCTGTATGTTTTCAATGCAGGCGGATCCCTGTAGCATATGATCTCACCGCTAACAGTCGAGTACACTATTATCCACCCTTATCCTCCACTTCTTCCACCCAAAGCGAAATGTACCTGATTATACTCCTATCGGTCACACTCTGGCGCCTATTTGGAGGCTGTTATCTGTTTGCGGTGGAGACTCCTCTGGGAAGCGTGCAGCCGATAAGACACTGTTGTTCTGTAAACAGCCCTATGACCTCCTCAGGCTGGGCTTGGCTCCTTTTCAAATGGGTCTCTTTTGTATTTGGGGGCCCCTTAAGCTCAAACCTCCCTGTGACTGATTCCCAAGGGGGATGTTTTTAATGGCATTACTGTACACTCCACACCGTGCGGGGTGGTCACTCAGGGCTTGACGGAGGTGTTCATGCTTTCGGAAAACAGAGAATAAGATGGCGGAAACTCCTCAGAAAAGGAGGATGATAACGTGATTCATGCCTCTGAACTGAAAGCAGCATGTAGGAGTGGAACTATGCGATGATAACAGTGCTGTTTTCCTTCAACGTCAATCACCATTTTAGTTTTCAACCATGTGGCAAACCTCTCATCACAACGTAAATGATATTCTCACTTGCGCCTGTCCCCGCGACAGTCTGTTAACTCACTGATATCTGACATGAGACAAGCGCATTAACTGCTCTTCTGGGGACAACTTGGCAAACTCCTGGACAGTTCACTATCAAGGACGATCAGTCAGCTCCGCCGACGTCCACTCAGTTTCCAACACATTCTTTGTTTAATTGGCCGATGTGTCTGAGCAAGCGATGCAATGAAAATCAGTAGCCATGGGCTGCACTGCAAACGAACTGTTGTACTAAATCACTTTTGGTGTTAAACACTGCTTCATCGACACGGCTATTGAGACACACAGCTGCAGGGCCCCCGTGTTAAAGACAGAGCAAACACAAAACAATAACTGAAAGATGATGCTTGGCTTGAAGCTCGACTCCCACCCTGTAATCAGAGTTTGCCACGCTAAAGAAATTACAGGGCGCAGGAGTCATTAGAAGTGTGGGTGCAGCTCGGCATTGCGAACGGAAACAAAGTTGAAAACACATGTTTTGGGAATAATGCACATCTGAATAAACAAACCGGTGAAAATCTGACAAGTTGATTGTAATGATAGTACGCCGCCGGCCCGGGAGGATAGATTCAGTTGAATGCGATGTCTCGGAGACGTATTGGTATCAGGGCAAAAGGAGTAATTAATGTGGAAAGCCTCTGGCATCAGTTGGTTTTTCAGCCACGTTATCATCAGTCCGACTGCCTCAGCTTCACACATCATGATGAATAACACTTAAAAACAATTAGCTCAACATGCTTATTATATTTCTTAGAAAGCGCCTTACTTTGTTTGATTTTTTTTACTTTTCCAGCGGTCTTTCTGCATCCCGTAGCCTCAAGAACTACTAAAACTAAAAATGCTCTGAACAGTAATGTGAATATTTTTCTGTAGTGTGAATGTCATTATCCGCTGCTGAAGCTATGGTTTGACTAAAATGCAAACACGTCTTTTCCCTTGTCCTTCTAAGTCTTTGAGCAAGTCCCAAGGCTAACGGAGGATTTCCCGAGTGCCATTCCCAGATCTCTAAATGGGGCATTATTCATAATAGGATCCCAGCTGATAGTAGGCAGTACAGACATTTATATAAAGAGGCAGCAAGGGACAAGAAAAAAAGTGACTGGATTCACACCAGAAGCATACTGCATTTTCCAGTTTTCTAGTTTTTTCTAGTTTTTCTAATCAAATCTAAATATGTCCTAGTCTGTCTCGCTCGCCATGGCGGAGCGCCACTTTTACTTGCTGTCAGTTATCTTGATGCAAGCATAAATAAAACAAAAGAAAGACAGTGAGGCATTTAATTAATAACCCCAGATATTTCTTTCCTCCTGTGTTTTAAATGTGCAGCTAATTTTTAGGAGGGAAAGTCTGCTAGTTGCCAATTAGCAAGTGGCTAACTGTCATACAAAAGAAATAAAGACTAACGAGAGCCTTTGAGTACTAAAACTAATTATTAACTAATTCTTTTCAACTTAATTTGGCCTCATCTTTCTGCAAAATTGTGTAACTGGTTAAAATTATTAGAAATTCATGAAGGAACATCAGCTAGCTGCCAATTAGCATGTGTTGCTACAAAAAGAAAGTGAGAAAACCGAAAAAAAAACATGACCTACAATTTAATAACATGATATTTGATATACAGTCGTCCCTCGCTATATCGCGGTTCACTTTTCGCGGACTCGCTGTTCCGCGGATTTTTTTCAGTGTAATTTTGCATGCTTTTTTTTCCCCACAGCGTTCTGTACAGTATGAACGCGCATTGTGTATAAAAGTGTGTGGTTAGGGGTTTTACGGCCTTAAAACATGTATAATAATTGTAAAACTCACTTCGCGGATTATGCCACTGTATACCACAGGTCAATAGCAAAGCTAATGCCATTGTTAACTTCAACCACACACAGAATAGCCATCATGTGATCGTTAAGTAGCTTTTTAATATCTGATTTCAACAGCAAACATGAAGCTGTTTCAGGTTAGGCTTGTTTTGTTCTGCGTTGAAGAGTTCGGCACATCTGTTAGGTATTCCCAGAGCAAACAATGGTGGATTTGTGTCAGATTTTCTGACTCTATATCACATTAAAGCACAAGCAGACCTTTTTAGAGGCAGTTAATGAAATCAACGTGTCACATTTCTCATTCATTTTGTCACATGGGGTATATATTTCAGGTAATTTAACTGATTTGACAGCAGGCACTGTTCTGCATCGCATTTTGTTGAAGTCAAAATTGACCTGAAAGTGAGTCACTTCGGTGCCAAAACTTAGATTCAACCTATTCATGTCCGTGTCAGCCTAATGACTTAATTAAATAGTTTTAATTTTAATTAAATCATTTCATGCCTACAGTCAAGAATGGCACAATACTGAAGGTTTTCTCTCAACTTCAGACTGGATGTCGCTGCAGATAGTTTCTCTTCAGGGCAAACAGTAGAAAAAAACTTAATTTAACATGATCGTGAGCAGAATTAAGTGTGGGCATTGGTGAATTTTTGATATGACACCTATGCCTTCCTTGGACAGGCTCAACTATGGAGCAGCTCCACAGCCTTATTTAGTCACCGGAAAAAGTTGCAGCAGCATCAAACATTGCAGCTCAGGCTTGCAGTAGCCCGGTGAGGCAGAGTCACACAGGTTTGGTTCAGAAGATGAATAATTCACTCCCATGAGCCCAGACTGCTTGCCGTGAGACTAATATTCAACAGCACCTGTGTGTCTGAAAATCTCCCCCCTTCAACCCACCAGGTTCCTTTCCCTGGGGAAAACCTTACCCCGGCATCACCCCAGCTGTGCTTTCTCCAAACTGTCAGAATAGCACTGCTGTTCATTGAAATGACAGAAATGTACAGAGGCAACCAAGTGCAATGTACATTAAGCTGCTGTGTGACTGGACTCGGAGAAAGTTTGAACATAATTAGGGCTGTGTATCAAACACCAGTTCTTTTTGGTACTGACAGAAATGTGTTTGTAGCACCGAGCTCCAAAAAAACAAGTCAAGTATTGAGCTGGCATTGAGTTTCTGCTCAGATTTGTTATCTTGTCGCTCATTCTTTAATTATATTCCTTGATTTTTAAATCAAGACTTTGCCAGATGACGATATAATCTCACCACAGTGTCCATTTAGCGGCTGTCGAGCAGCATCTAATCATAGAAAATGGTCGTCGTCAGCAGAATTTGCACAGTCGTCATTGAATTGTAGACGTTCAGTTTTCCATTTTTTCATGAGCACTTCTCGTCTGTGTCAACTGAGAAGGTGAGGGTGCACCTTGTGGTTTCTGATCTATTTCCCAACTGTAACATTTCTAGTTCTTGTACAACTGTGTTTTTCATTCAAACGACAACCTGGCTGGAAGTAAAGCTAATGGACAAGAGTTAGAAACTGCAGTTCCTCAAACGTCCACTTGAGGCTGGATACAGAACATGTTTAATCTCCATAAGTCCCCATGTTAAAATGCAGAAATAAACATGTTTACAGCCTGGTACAAAAACAGTTTTGGTCTCTATAGCTAATTTCCCCGTTCATGACAACTGTACTGAGGTTGAATTTTTATAGAACTCATCCATTCAAATTATATTAAGGCTTAAAGTTATGCAGAATTAACAGTGTGGCTGCTTTAATTGACAGGTAGGTGCCGTTACAGGTGACTTGTCTGAGCAACCAGGTGTCGTTCAGCCTGGCTCAGATCCGCTGATGATCCACATCTTTGCTGATTTTTAGATAAGCGTGACGCGGAAGAAGCAGGACTGCCAAGATGGCGAGAGCCTTTCAGCTTTTCATAGACCTCCGGGTGACGTGTGCGTACGCCGTCCATTCTTAAAACTGTCAGTAATATTACTTCAGTGTTGGTACCATTTTTGGCATTAGCACAGAGTATTTTGAAACCGTGTATGTGGGGCAAACACTGCTGCTGATCACCTCCCAGGTTGACTTTTCAGATATCTTTTTATGTTTTGGGTTTTGTAGTCAGGTGTCATATTTTTGTGTCATAATGCCATCGCTGTGTCGACTTTGGTCTGAGATCAACGCGCTGAATTTTCTTCCAGTTTTTTTTTTCTCCCTCTCATTCTGAGTTTCATCATTCAGCCTTCGTTCTATAATTATCTGAACAAAAGACGCTCAAGCGCTGACAGATCGACTGTATCCAAGTGTGTAGGCGTTTGTGCACATAAACACATAGACCGTGTTTATAGCGCGCGTCTGACAGTGGTCACTTTCCACAAGTGTGCACTCGGATTTGTTTCACCGTGCATGGCCTGTGTTTATATCTTGATGTCTGCGAGCCGTGTGTGCGCTGTTTTCCTCCACGTCTCTGTGTGTCAGGTAGCGCACCCATCGCAGGCTTATTATCAGGGATGTGACAGAAGGCGGCAGGCAGCAGCCGCGATGCCTTAATGAAACCTGGGCCCTGGCTAATTGGTGACACCACGGCGTGAGGGAATGAGAGAGGCAGTAACCAGACTGGCAGGACGAAAGGAGAGGACAGCGGGTCCAGCCCTCACACCAGTGAATTAAACCTGTCATGTTCATTTGTAGAACACACAGAAGGAGAGAACACCTACACTCTTCTCATCAAAATCCTGCAAATGTAAAAATCCCTGCTGGTCTACAACCAAAGATAGCCTTGGAAACCACGTTTTCTACTGAGCAGAGCTTTTTCCTTTTCAATCTTCTCCTTTTCATTAGACCATGTCACGCCATTTCTCTGTTGCTTTCACTTTCAGAAAGGTTCGATCCTGGAACGAGCCATGGCCCCTTTTCCCTTTTAGCTGTTGGTTTAATCACGAATCAGTGTGAGTTTTAGTGAAAAACACAAAATGATCCGTGTTTCTAACAAAAGACTTTGGAAAAAAAGTCATCCTATCTCAATTTAATACATGCAGGATTTTTAGTTAAATGGCAACCTCTGTGACTGTGAAATGAAGCCAATGTGGAAGCGCCAAGGACTGCAGTTCCTCAAAAGGCCACTGGAACCTACAAAATGAGTCCTCAACATATCAGTTCACATATTAAAATGTGCAAACAGAGCCACAGATTTTGAGTTTCAGAAACCGAGGGGTGATGTCATGCATACACCGTCCATTCTTTCCACTGTCAGAGCTTTCCACCAAAGAAATCAGACAGAAAAGTGTTCAGTTGACTATCAAGAGTAACACGAACGCTGCAGAAAACCCAAATGTGTAAATATCTGAACATTATAGTAAATAAGGGTGAGTTAATGTTTTTTTTTTCTTCTTTGTAATCTGGGTTAACTAACCCTTTAAGCTTGGACCGGATAGTCGTGCCAGAGGTTGTCTGTTGCGTGGTCTTCCTGCCTTGCTCTGGGCTGGCTGTCTGACCCTTCTGCCTTCACAGTAAGCCAGTTTGGCTTCCTTATGTCCACGAGCGCTCGAGGGCTCCTTCCAGGGTGTCAGAGCTGACCTTTCTCTGTTAGTAGGAGGAGCAAGGTACCATCGGCCTCTATCTGTCATGCCCCTAGCTGTGGTTAAGCCTCAGAAAGGACCACAGGGGCCTACTCCGGTGTTATGTTTGAGTAATAGCTAATGAGGTACAGTTTGAGTTGTGTTGCTCAGCTGGTTTCATACTGATACTAATGGCTGCTACTTGCCCCATTTATTTCCAGCACCAATCATTATCTGTCATTGAAATTTAGAATTATATAAGCCATTTAAAAGTTCATTATGAAAAATGACTAACTCCAACATATAGCCAGCAGTTCATTAAGTTAAAGAACTGCGTAAAGGAGTGATTGCATTGCAGCTTAAGAAAGATTAATCCAGAGCCTGAAAGGTGTTCAAATCCCCGTCTATCCTGCATCTTCACTTCTGAGGCTAAGCTTGTTTGTTCCATAAGATCGGGATGAAAGATCGGGGGCGATTTGATCCATGTTGTTTTAAGACCCCAACATGAAATGACCTGATCAAACATCCTCTGTGCTCATGGGCCTCGACAAACAACACAACAAATCAGATTTCCTTCCACTTCACTTCTCTCCCTCTCAGTCAAGTGACAGATCTAGCCCGAGTCTGTGATCTGGCTGTCCTCGACTACATGCGGAGATCAAAGAAGGCAAAAACATTTACATAAAAGATTATGTATGAGTTGTAATTAGTGCCTGCTGCGGCAGTGACAACAGAAAAATATGTGATTTTTGGCTGGGAGATGAAACGAAGGTGGATTTATAATAACCAGATTTGAGCTTTAGCGTCACGTTTTTAATTGAAGAAATCCCCAAAGATGGTCCACCTTTTTTTTCAGGAGCACCTCAACTGAAAAAAATAAATAAAAAAAAAGATAAATTAGGATTAGTCTTATTAATTTTTGTTAATGCATTCTTGCACATTCATTTTCTCCGAGATAATTGCGTGTTTTACTTTGATGGCTCCTAATTTCATATGCCGAAGTGTACCGCCGTAACCCCAGCAGTGCAGATCTCTTAAACACACACTCCAGTCCTGTAAAAAACGAGGTTATTTTTCACCCTCCAAATTCTATTCAAAATCATGTGTAGTTGTCATATTACATCAAGGTACTACAGCGTGATTTAGAGTGAGTGATGCAAGATTATTGCTGTGGGCAAAATGGATTTTTTTATTTATTTTTTTTGCAACACTCTCTCTGGTGTAGTGGGTTGCCATATTTATTGCATGTGGAGATTTTTTTTTTTTTTTTCTGAAGATGTGCAAGAGAAATCTTGTTAATGCGTCAGTGCTACAGCATGTCATTAGAGGCAATTTCCCTGCCACAAAGAGGGTCAGCGGGAGGGGGTCACATTGTTTTGTGTGCTCATCGGACTATTATCTCCAATTGTGGGACAATTTTTGCAATTTCAATCTAATCGTTATAAGTAGCTTGGCGAGGTGGAAGTTCATCTCGCGCACTTGTAAAAGGGTACTATTCCCAGAAATTAAACAGGATGTCCTCGGATGTGCGCACCTTATCTAATACTAATACACTGGCGCACTATAGAGGAGTGACAGTGGCGAGGCATAGAGGCTTATCCTCCTGTGGGAGGAGCTGACATTTACTCTGAAAATTCACCTTTGGTTTCTGCCTCTGGTTTTATGATATCACTCTTATCTAGATTCCGTCACACTTTTTCATTACCGTCGTACTCTACCGGTGTGTAAACTTTCCGTCACGGATTGCGAGATTTGCCCTCGGAGAGTAAAGATTGAGCTGTCTGAATAGTTCGGTCTTGCATGGCTGATGTTTCTTAAAATGTGCAGTATGTAATCATCATGAAGATATGCATTGACATTTGAGATGTGTTAGGCCTGCTGCATCGAAGGCCTCTTGCGATGGATGTTGGACCGGATGCCAGACAATCCGATCCTCTGGCTGCAATGGTTGAACGTTCAAACCCTGCGCTTAATTAATGTTTCGGCCGAGTTGCTCCAATTCTGTCAATCCCTAATTCCAGGAGGGATATTATCCTTTGCCCGTTAATAAGTTTTTAAACATCTTTTCAATTTACTTGGGAATATGTTGAGATTTGCTTAACATGTTTAATATATCTACACCATTGCTCTCCGAGGAGAAAGTCAACAGCAGCTGTCTTGAAGGCATGATTTTTATTTTTTTTCCCCGGGAAAAAACGGTGAAGCTGTGAAATCTTGTCCTTCTTTTTCCTCTTGAATCAAACCAAATAAGAATAAGAGCTCTGTCCTTGGATGTAAGTGGTGTCTGATTTAGAGGATGTAATTACAACTTTCAGTTCCAGCTTAGATTCACAACAGTCTGCAAGCAAAAACCAATCACCTGACTTAACTCTAGGTTGTCTAATCTCTGCAATGAATATCTCCCACTCTGGGTCCAGAGACAGGCTCTGAATTCCACCTCAGTGAGCATGCATGATCTTAATGCTCCCTAATATTTGGCAGCACACACTCTGATTCTCAGTATAATGAGGAAAACACTTGTAACACAGATAATTCCTCCAAACATGCATGCTCTATTGGACAGATCGCATTTCATTATTGTGAGGTCTGGACTGAACCGGGGATTTTTGGTGCCAACAAAGGTCTCTTAAATGATACCAGGCACAGCAAACAGGCAGCAATAATCTTCTGTACTTGCTGCATACAGCTTTCACTGCAGGCGTGGACTTTAAGATAAGTTGGAACACCCAATCGGCAAGTTTTGCAGACTGCCTTTGTCAGTGGTGGTTTTTTTAAACTCTTTTGATTAGTAAGATGGTGAAATTGGTTTGTAGTTTTAAGAATCCGTCCCTTTAACCACCGGAGAAGCTGCAGAGGTACAAACAGTGCTTGTAAGAATTGTGCCATTTGTTTTTAAATGATTTTGTAGCCCAGAATTGGAACCCAGTAGAATTAATTTGGCGATTTCAGGTCAAGTTAATTGATTTTTATACTGTGTACAACATATGACAACCTCTAAAACTTAGTTTGAAATACGTTTAAGTCAAAATCAGATTTAAAAGTTAATGTTTTTTTTTGTCGTGAAACAGTCCCAACTACTTTTGAAAAAATAAACATTGAACTTTTGCATTTCTAAATGTATTTTGACCTGTAAATCTCTGTGTAAATTCTTCCTGTGAAGTGGTAAGTCGTGCCTGTGATGTCAACAGGGCACAGAAAACCATTCGAGGCCCACCCGTGTTCTCCTCATGCTAATGTCGCCACATGGCCCGAGGGCATGGCGTTTGCCTCCGGAGGCAAGGTATCTCCGGAGCAGCGACAGATCTGCGGAGACAGGGAACTTGGGAAGACGGATACCTCAACCAGGCGCCTGCTGCCATTTAAGAGGCTCACCCTGCTCTGAACTGACATTTCTGTTTTACCATCTCGCGTCCGGCTCATCGCCCCGCTCCGCCGCTGTCGCCGTAAACGTGTGTACAGAAAAAACATGGGGGATCTAGATGTGATAGCAGAGACAGGAAAGCTTATTCCCAAGCACAAACAGGACCTGTAGTCTCATATGTCTTTGAATTGTCCTTCTTCTGCAGTCAGCCAGACTTGGGATGCTGAGGAAAGTGCGATGCAGCCTCGCTCCCAAGGGAGAACAGTGAGCCTGATGAGCTCCCCGTGGCCAGGCCAGGTGCTTCTTTTTGGAGTCACAGGGGCAGCGCAGATCCGCAGTACCATGGGAGGGAGGATTGACATGATAACATAGCCTACCAACTCCCCGCGCCACCCGGCAGCACGGCCACACAGCTTAATCCTCTCTCCATGAGGGCAGAGCTGAAACACTCGTTCCCCTCCTCGTTCAATCCTCTGTCAAAACAAGGGGGTTTTGTCAGCCATGAGGGGTGTTGCATCCCTCTCAGTCCCTGCCAACGGAAGCGCTATTGCTGCCTGCCAATGCCCCGGGAAAAAAAAGAAAAAAAAAGAATACCCAATATGCATATTATTCTAATACCAGCCGTCAGTTCCTGGAATTACTCGGCATGATAGCATAATGAATGCAGGGCCTTGTAGGTTTCTACATAAAGCTGTTTTGCCACTCGGATGAATAATTCATACTAGCCCAGAGGCAATGAATCAACCAGGCAAGAACTAAGAAAATTAGCCACCAATTAGTGTTTATTTATGGGGATAGTGTGTTTTACTCTCAGTCTTAGTGCCCAAAAATATGTATGCAAAGTAAAGTTTTGGTGACCTCTCCGACCTTGGGAATACAAATGAGCAGACGGGGTGGAGAGGAAAAGGAGGCCTGACTTGTCGGATGAATCAGATGACCCCCTTCCATGTCTCCGCTGCCTCCTCCATCCTCTCTCAGTCTGGCTATCCAGTCTCAGCCGGCCTCCAGACATACAGTATCCGAGTCAGCCTCTCAGAGCAGATTGAATCAATCTCTCTGCACATGATATGTAAGGTACTTTGTTGGCCGAGGCGGATGTGATGTGAGGTTTTAATGCTGCCACATGTGAGCTAAACCTCTGTCTCCTTGGAGCGTGCAGCCCACCCCACCTCCACCACCACCTCCACCACCACCTCCTCCTCCTAACTCTTCCCCCCTCTAGCCGTTCCTAGCCCAGCGCACTGGCAGCTTGCCCGGATACATTGGTAGTCGTTAGTTGTTACTGGAACGATGTGACACGTCGCTCTGATTCGCGGGGGCTGTTGTTGAAAGTGATCGTTCCTGCCAAGGAGAAGCCCTCACCACGGATAAATGGACACTGAACAGCATGTGAACAGAGAGATAAAAATGGCAGAGAGAAAATAAACTAGTCAGCCTCGGAGTCTAGCCTGGATTTCTCAAAACCGGAATCTTTGGGGCTGGTTAGCTCTGCAGAGGGTTTTTCAGAGAAAGACAGTTTGTACGTCTTCCTTTTTTTTTTTTTATTACTGGCTTTCCATTTATTTATCCTTCATTTAAAAAAAATAATAAAGATTTACCTAAAGTTTAAAGCTTCAGTCGTGAAATCTGCGAGATGCTGAAAAAACTCTTAGTTTGTTTCTCAAGGTCAATGAGTGGAGAAGATATCTCCAGCCAATTCAATGAAAGACAAACAGACACACAGTGAAGGATGGGTTTTATAAGAATCAGACAAGCTGTCGACAGGAGGATAAAGACAAAAAAAAAAAAAAACCCTGCCAGATATTCATGAGGATAACTCTCCAGCGTTTGCGCTCTCCTTTTCTTTCTTTGTAAAGCTTTGATTGTGAGGGAATATGCTGCTGTGGATGTCTCGTCCTTTTCATGAGCTCAAAATGTGGAGTTTTTCAGAGCTGCAGTGAGTCAGACATTGTGTTGGCCAGAAGATAAGGAAGGCCAGGTGACAGACAGTGTTTCAGCTCCGTCTGACTCGTGGGATAAGAACTCTTCATGTTAGGCCATTTGCCTTAGTTTCTTACGTGAATAGGCCGAAAAAGAACTGAGACTAATTTAAAGCTCTTAAGCACTTAGACAAAATGCAGTTGGAATAAATTGGATTTTTCTTTACATACAGTACATACCATGACCTAACAGTTGGGTCTTCAGTGAACACTGGCTATAAATGTGAATGGAAATATTGAGTCTGCTGGTCCCTTTGCTCTGTATCAGGGGCTGTGTTGTCTACATAACAGGTGTCATAATACTTTGTAAGCGGTCAGATACTATATTTACACGCAAGACAACCAAGTAACTTGAGTAATCTGTTTTTCGGATCAATATTATTTAGCTTTAACTTGGTTAGAATAACCTGGTTAAGCTCCAGTTCTGAGAACGACGAGAAAAGTGGTTGCAGATGACATTATGGTCTTTTACTCCCATGTTAGAGGCAGTGTAATGGACAAGGTAGTTCGACACCCAGCTAACGTCTCAAGGTCGATATTTATAGTCTTAAAGCAACATTGCGTAGAAATTGGTGCTGCCGCCGCAGCGTAATACCACTGTCATCAATACACGTGTTTGTTATGATGATATTACTTATGATCAAAAACTAGCGAGCCGACAACCTTGCCATCAGCCAAGTGCAAGAACACAAGACATAGCAGCCAGATAATATTACTTACTAGTCCAAGAACATGAAGCCCAGCTCGGCCTCTGTCTATTAGACTTTTATTTCACCCAACTCTCACCAACGACTGAAAGTCAATCCCAGATTTACTCTTGTCTGGTCACCTATTTTCTTAGTTTCCTCCATCAACGTCATCTTTTAGTCTTTTCACCTTTGTCATTTTATTCACAGAGGCTGCTGAGCCTGGTTACACTGCCCGCTGGCCCAGCTCCGGTTCTGGCACTACACCATTTAATAAACTGAGCTAACAGCAGCTATAGTTCGCAGCATTTACTGCCCATCAGAAAGCGTTGATGCGGAAACCTATGCAACTAATGACATTCGCAACTGTGCTTTGTGTTTTTGCTTAATAGCAAATGTTTGCGTTCAACAATAAGACGTTGAACTTGGTAAACATATGTGCTAAACATCTGCATGGTAATGTGAACTGCGTCTGATATTTACAACATACTAGTCATCACGGTGTGTCAGCAGTTGGAATACAAAGATAAAAACTCACTTCTGCACTTTAAAGTGACAGGAATGATACAATATTTGTGATGCTGGATGTGATTCAAATGACAATTTTGGAAGAGCTACTGCCAATTAAACTTCACACACAGACATTAAAAATGTTTTGTTTTAATAAGGTTTTTTTCTTTTTTTCACGACTGTTTTGGAGCCATTTCACCAGCCTGCGCAGTTTATTTTAATTTCTTCAGCTGTGAGCTGCTCCCCCATTTTCTTTGTGCATTGCATTTGTGGGAGACGCAACACTCTCAAAAATCAACTGTATTTAGTGTGCGTGCTGTCTGGTTTGAGTGTACTTTTATTTTGCTACTTTTCCAGTGTGTAGCATGGACTTTGGGACAAAGGGATCATTTGCTGTGTCTCAACTTTCATTAGTACACCTCTATGTGGTGTAGAGAGCCAGAGGTTAGTGATGTCTCATGGCTGTACGGCTGTTGCACTTAGTGTTAGTGCAAATATTTGACTATAAAAACACATGTACGACATACATTTGTATATTGAGGAATTCACCACAACTGCTTCATCTCCAGCATTTAATGTTACATTATATTATTATGTATAGCATATCTTTATTTGAGTTGAAGGTGTGAAGATGGGTGTACAAATTGTAAAGTGTTTGAGACCGAATTGTGACGTTGCCGTATAGACCCAGTTCCTTGGTATCAAAGCCTTGTGTAAACAGCTTAACTCATAAGACTTTAGCGGCTCTGTGGCGCACAGCCAGGTTGCGCCGTGCACGTTGGCCTAACCAGTATGCTGCGGCAGCCGCACAAACCGCGACAAATTGCTGTGGATTTCTTGGATGGTGGTGATTAAAATAACTTGCAAAATTTGACTTGTTGTAAAGCTTTCCTCCTGTTTTTAGCCGGTTGCTGTCAGATCCGCTCTTTCAGTCGAGCTCTAGTAAACTTGTCGACTTATTTCAGTGTTCCTGTGTCATCTTCCGTGCCGTGGAGATGATGCGATTCTCTTATGAGTCATGAATCACTGTGCTATCATGTCTTCTCCTGAAACTCCAGGGAGGACAGCTCTTGTCACAAGCCATTGTGGTTTGTTCCATCAGGCTGATGTCTAAGTGCCTGTGTTGTGTTCTCAGCCAGTAATTAGCCACAGCCCTACAACCCCAATAACACAATTATATCTGGGGCTGCTACTTTCCTCCACACCCACAGCAATAATGAATGAACTACAGGTTAATGAAATGTGTGTGTGAAATGGAAGACGCCTCTTGAAAAGTTTCACACATCTAATTCATTAAGAGCCCGAAGCCGGAGGCACAATCCAACAAAAGTGATCCAGTGCTAAATTCACCGCTTACATCACAACTTCTCACCTTAATCATTAGAAAATGAAAGCTTGTGAATGTCAAAATGAGGCACAGCTTGTTAATTTTATGCACAAGATGGATAATGCATTTAGGCTCATATCTTTTTGGAAACGCAGCTGTATTTTTCACATTTTCTTTTTTAAAAGGAGCAAAGCGCTTCCCAGGCGCCAGTTATCATCAGATTCAGATTCGTCACGTAGAAGCTTTGGGAGGTTTGCCAACTTTCAATCTGCTGGATAAGTTTGTGCTTTGTGCATTGTTTGTTTGTGCGTGCATATGGTTTTCCCCCATGTGCCTGGGTGTTTTAGTTAAAAGTTTCCATTGTTTGTGCTTCACAGAATTTATGTTTGCATTTGGAATAAGTGCTGTTTTAATTGCTGGAGATGCAAATTCAGATGCTTTCAAAGCCAACATGTGTTTTCTCCCCTCCCCATAGCGTCAGGTCAGCGCTACAGATGGTCGTGGTCTAAAGTTCTTTGTCGGTTTTTCACTTAAACATCTGGATGTTGGAGTTAATATTCACTGAGAGTCTGTCTGACCATATTTCGTGTAATCACGTCAAGTTCTTACCCAGATTATTTTTGCCATATGGGAGTGGGCTACACCAGGTTAACTAAAAAAAGTTTCTGTAGTCACAAGTGGGAAATAACTTGCTGGTTTTCTTCCAGTTTCCATCTAAGGAGTAAATCATTGTTAAAATCACACATCCTCACATCACACATGTGTACAGACATCCATGGATGTGAGGCCGTCTGATGACTGCTGCGATACACCTGTGAGAGGTACACAGCAGTACCATCTGTACGCCTCTTCTGCTTTCTGTGTGTGATTGTCTGGACCAGACTTTGAGAAAGACAAACTGACGTGGACGACCTCCAAATTGCATCGACTGGAATAAAAGCAAAGGGACAGATGATGGCTGCTGATCTACAGATGGGTGACAAATTAAAAGGAAAGCCAACATGAAGTGTTTTAGTAAGATGTTGGAACGAGGCCAGTTTGTACCTCCTCTGTATTGTCATTACATTCCAGTCACACAATTAAGCAACAGATCTCCTCATTGATCTTTGAACAAAGGAGAAAGTCATTTACTGAAGGTATTACCAGAATCTGTACGGGTGAAAATTCAAACTTTTAATCCATTTCACAAATTGAATTTCTGTATTTCTTAATCCAGGTAGCTGGAAAACTATTGGAACCGTCTATTGGACTAATTATCGGAAAGACACCTCAGTATTTACATTTAAATTACATTTTCTAATTCACATTGTACAAATTAAATACTAATTTCTAGCTACTATCTTTGTTTATAAAGAAAAAGAAGCTCGGAAAACAGGTTAACAATCTTTTTTAGTCTTTGATGGTTAGAAGAATCTTTGAGGATTCTGTAATCGGGCTAATATTGTTACCAATACCAGAACTTTTAAAGTTATACCGATACCATCAGCGTACTTTATTCAATTTTTGGTGTAAGAAAACACTGGCCTTGCGAATTTGATCCACCTTGAAGTTCTGTCCATGCTTTATCATCTTATTTCAGTTCATAATATCTAATAATCCCTATGTATTTGATTAACTTCAAGCGGCAGCCTCTGTAGCTGGTAAATGACGGCAATGTCAAAGTGGCAAAAACTGTAAAACAAAACATTTCAACCTCCATGTGCATCGCATGTTTTGAGCTTTCAGGATGGCACTTCGGAAAACCTGTGGGTGATGTCACGCGTACTTCAGTCAACCTACAGTATAGTAGGTCAACCACACGTTGCATTGCTGCTTGCAATGACTGACTGTGAACAAAACTATCCAAATGGATCAAATGCAGTTATCTTCTGATGGAGACGTTTCTTTTCTACATGGCACTAGGTTATTTTGGTCAATACCTTTTTTTTTTTAAAGGGATTGAGTACCAATACCCAGACTTAGAGAAAATATAGATTCAGAACAGTGTTTTCTTCTGTTTTTGGGGGGATGGGGAATCATTTCTTACCAGAGAACGTTTGGCTACCACAAGCCTCCAGCACAGTTTCAGTGCTGCTTTGCATCAATCATATCATTTTAAAACTCATTAAACCGGGGCGCCCTGGCAGCTCTACTCGTAGAGCGTGAGCCCCATATAAGAAAATACTACAGCGGCCCGGGTTTGACTCCTTTCCTCCCTGTCTTAGACTGTCCTATCAGGTAATCAGATGTATATAAATATGACGAATATATCGAAGCATTTTCCACAGTCTTATTCATTTTCTTATTTTCTTGAGCTTTGGTTAAGACGTCTTGGTATTAGCATTAAGGATGATACCCTGTGGTTGCGGTCGATCCTCTAGTTCCCCTGAAGCTAGCAGCTTTTGGCGAAATCCACCCACCCCCACCCTCAGCCACTGTCTTTCTCCCTCTCTCTCTTCTTCTTCTCCCGCTCTCCCGCTAATCTCACATTGCCTGGAGGAACTTTTCTCTGTTTTGGTTCAATTTGTTGATCTGTGCTGCGGTGAAATTCCATCAAAGGGATCGTTTCTTCCACTATCCTGGATTAGCAGCTTTCTTGATGTAAACTTGACTGAACCTGGTGTTGTAAAGAAAATTTCATAGAAGATGAAACTTTCCTGGTTGTTAATGCTTTTGCCATAAATGAGTCATTAAGACATTTTAATAGTTTCTTTGATCCAAGCGTCATTAAATATTTTATCATCTCTTATCTTTTAAGAGCTTCTGTCTTCCCCCGTTTCCATCTTCTCGCGGTCGTATTCGTGACAGCCACAAGCCCTGCAGCGTTTGCCTGCTGTCCTCGTTGATGCCTGTGACATCTCTGAAACCATGTCAAAATAGCCTAAACATGGCAGTGACTGCTGCATTGTTAGGGTGTGAAGGAAGGCTTTGGCAGCTCTCCTTGTTTTATGATTGATTTAGCTCTTCTGGCCAAACCAATATAGGCCGAAAGGCCTGTGGGATGGTCAAGCAGAGCGGACAGCTCAGAGTGATGTTTGACTGGATGAGACATTTTCCTCCTAATATAAAAGTATAGTGAGTACCGTGACCTTTGCGGGTCATTCAGATGATGACAAGGGGATCAGATAGACAAATTGACAGATGTCACTGTTTTTTGTTTTTTTTTTACGAACTGACTAGCCTCAAGATACCTCAAATCAAAAACTTTTGAGTCCAACTACTTTAGCATATTTCACAATGCTCAACTGGATACTATTCTGGAAAATAACAGTGCATTCACTAAATTACACAAGTGACATTTCAAGCTGAGACAATATAAAGTGACTGATGACTAACATCTTTTATTTTGCTACTTTAATTAAGGGCTATAGTTGCTTTGCCTGCAGAGATGTATTAAAGCTGGCTACTCGACTATATGCAGCATATACAGCAGCATGTAATTATGGATACTCAGTCCTACGGTGTATTTATTCACCGAACCACAGTGTCCGTGATGTATTGACCAGGGATCCTCTTCACAATGCCACATTAAACTGAAGGAAATATAAATGTCACAGAAATATTTCTTGAAATCTCTGTCCGAGGAAGCTTTAAACAAACAGATCATTCAAAATGCAGGAACACGTTCACTGACCAAGCCCAGAAGAAGGAAACGCACATTATGTCTATTTTTAAGTCTCTTTGTCGCTCGACTGTTTCTTATGTTCAAGCCTCTGTTATTGGATTTCCAATTTCTCTGTGAATCAGTGCTTCAATACGTGTCATTAGACCTTTTTTTTAGACTTTTCATAAGCTTCCATAGGCTTGACTAAGACCTGTAGGGTAGTGGTTTTTGTGATTATAGCACTCAAGGCATCACACTTTCAAGACAGTGGACACTTCAAAACAAAATATTTACATGTAACCCTTTTGTTTGAGTGTTAATATAGTTAATAAGACTAATGTGACTTTACCAGTCCACCATGAATCACAATGTACAGTACAGTAATGCACAGTATACCAAAAGAGACAAACTAAAAACTGTCTCTAGCTGGGGAATTTCACCTTTTTTGTTTGGTGTTTTTGCAACCACCATAGTTTCTCCTTCATGCTGGAAAGGAGACGAGGTTACAATCAACAGCAACTACACCGCTAGATGCCAATAAATCCTACACCCTGGTACTTTAAAACACCTTTTTTTTTTTTAAAAGTAACAATTATTCTCTTATTTTCACTTAAACAAATAATCTGTCAAATCATTATGTAACATTAAAATAATTTCTTCTTCTGTCCATGACAGATCAGAAGAGTAAAAAATGTCTAAAATCACTATTTTCCAAAGCACGTGGTGACCAACAGCCCAGAACACAAAGACAAGATATAAATTAGAGAAAGCAGAAAACTCAAAATAAAAAAATGTACTTATCAAAAGAAATACTTTTTGACTTCAAACTTCAGCTGTAATTCTAAACATTGAGGAGAGGACAAAATATACTGAAGGTTATTTTCACTTAATTTTATTGCTGCAGTTTTTCCCACTTCTTTATTATCACAATCAGATTATTTTGCTTCAATCTGCACATTTGCTCTCTCCGCTGGACTCGGCTTCACGTTGGCCCTCTTCCATTGTTCCGTCCAGCTCGAATGTGCTTGCACTACGACTTTATACGGACGTTTGTCACACTGTTAATGAAAAAAACCTGCAGTGCAACGAAATCAGCGAGGTGCTGTGCTTCAGAAGTTTGTGTGCTCTGAACTAATACCTGTGATCATTCACCTGCATGGTACAGTGGCTGGATCGTAATATTCTCCTGCAGGGGACTCGACAGAAGGCGACCGAGATTGGAGGACCAAAGTCTCCCGAAGGAACCACCCTGCAGGAGCTGGATAACCATCTGAAACGGCAAATGTTTCTCTACTCTCTGTGATGTGTTGGGTTTTGATGGGGCACTTAAATCAGAAAATAGGTCACGAGCCGTCATGCAATAATTGGATTTAAAAATTAATAATATTAATGAGAGTCGTGGAATTCCTTTGTTTCCTCGACTTATTCATCTCACTCGACTGTCTGACTTGAACAAACCAGCTGGAAAAGACTACTTGTCTCATGGTTTTCTGTCACTCACTGCATAAAGGTGACCTGAGCAAACATTATCATATTAAAAGTGTGTTAGCTGCATTGAGTTGTAAAGAAAATAGACATTAGTAGATTGGAAAATCAGTGTGAACTAGCAACAAGATACATCCACACCTTGTATACTTTTTTTTTGGATTAGTTCGGGGGTGAAAGCAATTGTTGCTTGTGGATGATTCAACAATATCACATGAGAGGAACTGCAGCCATGTGCCTGAATCACAGCCGTGCTGATATTCAGTACAGCACGCCCTCGAGTGTGTTATTGTTTTTAAACAACAGTTCTACAAGCACCATGTATTAGTTTACAGTGACAACAGGTTATGATTTGTTTATTTAATAATTTATTTGTCTCTGCCAAGACAAATAGTTCCACGACTGGGCTGAGACTGCACTGTTGCCAAGCAATACATCAACATTTTCCTGAATAGACCAGTCAATGTTAATATTTTTCAGACTTCCATCCAAGTCTGAAAGCAGTTCAAAACCTCTTTTAAATTTGTCTACGTCATGTGAGTGCACATGGAGGTTTGTGTTGAAGTAACCAGGCTTCTTTCCCTTTGTCCTCTTCTTCTGACAACCATTCATACTTTAGGTCAAATGTTATTTGGGGACCAATGTTCAAGTTCAAGATTGAAATTTGTTTCATTAATGGTTGGTTGTGAAGCGGAGTGATACATGTAGTTAGAAGTCCATATGATATTGTGCTCCATATCAGGACTCTTGTCCAATTAAACTACTTTGTTGGATCTATTTATTGTATTTAAAATCTATCAGTCACTTTTGTTAAGACTCTGTGTTTCTGAATCTCACCCATAGAGACCCAAGACATTTTGGGAAACAAGCTTATTCACTTTGTTGCTGAGAGTTATATGAGCAGATCGATGCCACCCTCACCCTCGTTATGGTAAATATGAAACTAGAGCCTGTAGCCGGTTTGCTCAGATTAGCATAAAGAGTGGAAACCGGGCGAACGGCCAGCCTGGTTCTACCCGAAGGTGACAAAATCTGCCTATCAGCACGTCTAAAGCTGACTGATTTAACATGTTATAGCTCGCTTGTTTAATCTGTACATTTAAAAAAAAAAAAAAAAAAAAAAAAGTGGTTGCTAGGCAACCAGCTGAGACTCCAAGATATATGGCTGCTCTTTTGCCAATAAATACTAGAGCACATATTGTATTTACGCTTTGTTTATTTGTACAAGATAAAATGTGTTAATTAGTGAGCGGTATGTGTTAACACAGCCAGGCTAGCTGTTTCCCTTTGTTTTCAGTCTTTATGCTAAGCTAAGCTAACAGGCTGCTACCTCCAGTGTTGTTCATCAACTTTCTAGCAACTCAGATCTCCTCTCACTTACTCGCTATGGCGGCAGGAGAGTGTGCATGCATGGACCAAACAAACAAAAAACAAAAAAAACTAAATATATAAAGCCAATATAGAACCTGACAGGAATATTCAAGAATGCACATATGCCTTTCGGCCTCTGGACCGTGCAGCCCTAATTGGGATCAGACTGGGTATACTGGGCAGCATTTCTACACAGTGGAACTGGGCTGTAATGTCATTTTTTTTAGAAATGGCTTTAGGCTACAGTGACAATATCATGTGCATGATATTGTGAGGTGTGTCATGGTGATTTTTATTGACATAATTCATCTACATTGTCTTGTAAGAACTGAGGCTGTAGTTAAACACAGTAAGACGAGATTTCTTCCCACTTGCTTCGAGATTCACACTGACCGGTCTGCAAGCTCTCCCTTGTTGCCAAGCACAATAAGAGCTCGGCACACGCACTAAATTTGAAACGGGGGCTCATATGCTTTCCACATTGGCTCCCCCCCTTGACCCAGGAGGATTAAGCCTGTCCGCGGGGTTTTTCTTTCAGGTAGCTGATTTATGGGGCTTCAGCAGAGAAACAAAAAGGGTCTGAATGTGTTTGAAGTCACCAGGTGAAGAGCTGGGAGAATCTTGATGAAAAAAAAAAGAAAAAAAAAAAAAAGCTCCCACTGGGATTGAAATCTCTTCAGCCACGCCTGTCAAAGGCAACTCTCAGATCCAGACTGTAACCTTTCACCTGGGCTGAGATCCAGCTTCCACCTGTGCACTGGCTGACTAAGTGTTAGTCAGGCTTTCCAAGCTTGCGTGTGGCGGCAGGGATTAAACTGACGGCATATGTGGTTGACGATATGTCGTGACACAAAAGCAAAGCAGTGATATTTCGTCGAGTTGATAATTCTGCCTGAATGCTCAAGCTTTGCCTTGTGGCCTAGATTTTCTCGCCTTCTCAAGAGGGATTGATTCAACCTTTCTTCTATTCTTCTACATTTTCTAATTAGCTTTAGTGATTTCCTAATTCTTTGACATTCAACCTTGAATTATTCCCTCCTCCACACGTTAAAAACAAGCATTTGTTCCACTTCTGGAAAACCAACAAAGCATGTTAATGTTCTTGTTTATTCCATGATCAAACATAATCATTCTCTTCTCTGGAGGAAACCTCCCTTTGGGTTAATTTCTGGCATTGTTACTTGCACGTTTGACAAATTAGACTCTGGGAAACTCTGGGAGAAGATGGGGAGAAAGCTAGTGATACTGACATTAGCCTTACATCCCTTCTTTGGTACAGTCTTTGGGGCAGAATTCAAAGGTTTGTTGACTTAGCAGGTTTTTGGAGGATTGAAGGGGTTCAAGCCTGAAGGGTCATCCTCTGTGGGATGGGAATGATGGTGTGAGCCCGGGAGGTGTTTAGCATTGAGCACAGGCTGTGCTTTTTCTCTTTAAGAAAGCTTCCTGTCCAGGTGTTGATCTGTTTTTTCCACCGGAAAACAGGGAGTTTACTCGTCTCTCCTATTGTCTTTCATTGATTTAAAGCTCAGGCCAGTGTCCCATCACACCTGGATCAAATGTGAAACCATGCTGGAGGTAGTTTTAATTTCAAGCCTTATGGTATTGACTACAGTACATTGTGAATCAATGCAGAGGGTTAATTCCACTTTAAGCCGTCTTCGCGGGTTATTCGGCAGCACAGCATGTACATCAACAACATCGGGGCATTCAGACGCGGCGGGATGTTTCTTTGTATTTATTAAAAATATTCAACAGTCTCAGCTTTTTCTCACCTCGCTGATCAAAAAGCATCTTCTCCTCGCTGCTGTTTTTTTTAACTTGTGCGGCAAATAAACGACTTTTATGCTCAGTCACTGTATCATTTCTGGGGGGCATGTTGAACACAGGAAAATGGAGAGCCAAACAAGCCTATTTCACTCTGCTATTCAGTGTATCAACAGGCATTAAGCTGAACAGGAAACAGCCTTATTTTCTCTCTCTGGAGGGCAGAGGCACTGAGACAGACAGACTGTCGCGCTCTCTCTCTCTTTGTGCATAGAGACAAGAATGAGGATGCTGGCGACAATAGAAGAAGAAGCCATTGTTAACCAGCCTCGTTGCTGTCAAGTCGGAGTCAGGATGCGCCTAAGCCACCTCTCCGCAAACCAAAGGCAGAGCAGAGCAGGTGGTTGTCCTCCTGCTGCCAGAAATTGATTTAATCTGATCTTCAACACTTGAGAGCTCTACTGCTTTTAAGTGTGAATGAACACGTTTGATTCGACCTCAGCCTCCCTGAAAAGTTCCGATTCAAAATGGACTTCCACTCAGAAGAAGAATTAGCATATTTTTTGGTGTTGTCGTGACAGAATACTTCTGTGCAGTCAGACCTGAAGTACTCATTTTTATTGCTTAGAGAAAAATTACAATAAAGATCTTCCATGTCTGTGAGTTAGATTCCATATTCATCTTAATTGGTGCCTGGCAGGTTGTACAGAATGGAGATGGATTTGAAGTCATTTACTGGAAGTTCTTGACAGGCTCAGTGGAAGAGAACGTCAAGCCCTGTTCTGGCACACATAGCTTGAAAATCATCTGTCAAAATTTAGCATATCTAAGGAGAAGGCTGCCTGTCATCTTCGATGTACATCTATCCGTGCACAAGGGTGGATTTGATCAGGAACTATGTTGTACTCCTGATGTAACGCACATTCATCAAGTTGATATTTGGTTGACAAGTCAAAAAAAAAAAAATGCTCTGGAAAGTCAAAGAGGTTTTTATAATGAGATGCTTTTGAGCTACATATAGTGCCAGAGGCTTTTTTTTTTAAATAATGAATTTGTGCACAATATTTTTAAATCAAAATATTCACAGCGTTGTACATCATTCGACACATTTTACCGCCTTTACTTATAAATGCGATGTTCTCCTTTTCTTTTTTTTTTGCCCTGATTTTTGCTCCGGCACACTAGGCGTGATTTGTCGGTTTTGTTTTGCGAAACATTGCTGACAAGTGCACGGCTTAGCCAGGCAGATTATCAGTGGAAATCTCCACTCCAACTTCTTTATTTCCCCTCAAATCGATGTGGTGAACAGCGAGACGTGATTGATAATGATATTGAGATTGATTGTCTAAATCCCATCCCACAGTTCAAAGTCCCCAAACAGATAGTATATATACATGCAATTCAGTGCAGAGATAGGACTTGGCAGGAGCTGCCAATAGATAAGTGAAATAGGGCCAGAGTGAAAAGGCCTATCAGTCCCTAAGGGGCTTAGCTGCAGGATTCTGGAGCTCTAAACTGGCGGTGGTGGAGGGAGATAGTCGACATTGGTTTTAAATTACCCAAGATTGCCTTGTGGTTTCAGTCTGCGGGGACGCCAGCAGACAAGATGTTTGTTAAAACAAGTGCAGACATTGAGGCAGATTGGGGCAAAGAGCAGACCTGTGATTTCCTAGCCAGACAGAGCAGGTTGGAAGGCTGGTAATTGCAGAATTGGCAGAGGGGCTAAGGAGGTCTTGCAGCAATGATATCTGCCACTGGGACTTGAAGCGGTGGCGATGCTGGAAAGGGGCTCAGTTTCCTCCCTGGGAGGATATTGTATCTGATGCCATACAAGCTACAGTATACACAGCACTAATGGCACCGTTGTTCATTTGCTTGCTTTGTAACATGGCATACTGTATGTAAATTACTGGGTAGAAAATGACCAATAATTATGCAGTAGTTAGTAATTATCATACAGGTGCTCACCGTGTTCTGTAGCTACAGAAGTCCTGAGTTCATGTTCTGCATAGAAACTTTCTTGTGTCTCTCTCTGCATTAAAGCCACAAAATATAAGGAATAATTCAACATTTTGAAATATTTATTCGCTTGGTATATGAGTGAAAAAGTCACCGTGTCCAAGAAACTGCAACTTTTTATTTTTGCACTTCAGATTTTGAACAAATTAAATAAACAAGATAAAACGTGAGCTTTAGAGATGCTGATACGTGGATTCTGTTACATTTGAACAGAGCTGCATTAGCTGTTTACCCACTGACGGTATGAATCATTGGACAGCTTGAGTGTGACGTCACCCAGAGATGTTGTAGAACAGAGTTGCGGCTCTGGCCACCGCCATCTTGGAAGTCGTGTCTTTTTTGCTTTGCAGCTAATCTAAAAATCAGCAAAGATGGACCATCAGCAGGCTGAATGAAGCCATCTGTAATGACATCCACCTGTCAATCAAAGCGGTCATATTATTAATTCATTAATTAATCAATCTTCTCATTTAACTCTTAGCAAGAAAAGAAATGTGTATTTTCCAAAATATGGAAATATTAAAAGTCTCTAAAAAAAGTTGAACAAAATTATTCATAGGACGGTCAAATCAGTGTCCTAAATTTGATGAAAAATAATTCTATTTTTCTTTTTAAAACCTGAGTAAAATCTAAAAAAGTAAAAGATCTTCACAAATGTGATAATTTAAAACGAACAGAAATCCTTCAAATCAGAACAGAGCAATGTCAACATCACCAAGCAGATGTTCTTTTTTTTCTGAATATGTTCAAAAACACTTTATTTTTAATTTGCCACGGCTCTAAATTTCATTTCCACCCTCACAATCCTCCCCACATTCATTCACGGGCATTCACAGAGTGGACTGTGTGTATAACGCTACTGTAACAAACTTTCATACACACACACACGCAGGCAGCTTTTAATGCTTAAAGTTTACTTTTGTTACAGGTGCAATAACAAAAGGCCTTTTAAGTCTGGCTTGAAAATCTTTAGGAGAAATTGGCTCCAGCATTGAGGGGTTGAAGTATTGATTCTGGCCTCTGGCTCAGTCCAGGAAAAGATGGATAGATTTCTTTGAAATGCACTCTGCGTGAGAATATAAAGACTATTGTGTTTTTCTCACTCAGGAATAAATTGTTTCATAACATATCTAGGGCCACCTTTTTAGCTTCAAGCTGCCTGCTTCTCTTGAAAGGGGAATGTTGACAGGGTGGAGCACATTCATCTGTAGTCCCAGACTACCCACATCTCAAAGAAGCTTTTATTGAAAGTTAAATCTCCTTCGGAGAGTTGGCAGCCTCTCGTTGGGATATCTATTTCAGCAGCTGTCGGGGCTGATTATATGAGGGTTGTGCCACACACTGGCAGCGATATAAACCTCCTACGGAGAGAAGGACCATTATGATGCTATTGATTGATGCTTTGATCTGCATGCATGTGTACGATCTCTGGACTCAGAAGCAGCAGTTTGTAATGGCGGCATGCAACATGTGATCTGCGATAGATTTTGATTCCTGGCACTCGCAGTGGTGAAGTCACACATTTTTAAAAAACCCTATGATGACATGCTGTTTCTGCAGGAACAACATGCTTCAATGTTTACCTCAGGACTGAGCCATCCTACAAGCGGATCGATAACAAGTTGGAGGCGTTATAGGAGAATTTCCCAATACTGAAGTCTGATACCAAGAGGCCCGTGTACCAATCGGAGCAATGCAAATTGATTTATTTGTTGTTCACACCCTGTTACCCCATCTTAATGGTCAAACTAGTGCAGCTAAAGCAATGATCGTGAATGCTACTACTCGTGTTGTCAATGAAAAAGTGGTGTGGGTTGGTTCCACCCACTGTTTTTAGATCTATAGAGAATCAATAAGAGAACATAGTTACCAGGAGACTATACAATGTAATTTGGGTTATAATGACTAGCTTCTCATTTAGTATTGGGTTTTAATTACTCTGCTTAAAGTCTTTTAATTGTCACTGTATCGACCTCTGGCCTCACAAACGGCTAAAAAGATTACAGCTTTTAAAGGTTGAACTGCTGTTGGCCAGTGGAAACCATATTTAAGTGGTATATTTTGTCAACTTCCTATACTTCTTCTGAGCAACAAGTGAGTCATAGAACAGATAATGTCTTTTGAAGAGGATGGAGTTTCAAACTGAGACTCATACTCACATTCCTGATTTATTATTAAACAGAGTTGACATTTAAAACCAAAAGAAACCTCTCAATTTAATCGAGCAGTGGGATCTGCTTAGCGCATTTTCTTTTCGGTGGCTTTTTTTCCCTTCGTTTCGAAATTCTCCCTCCACTCCCATCACCCACTGACTCAGAATATATTTCACTCCTCGCCAATGCCATCAACTTGAATATCAAACATCAATAAAAGCCACCTCTTTGGGTTTGTTTGAGCACCAGCATGCTGTGAGAGGATGGTGGGCGGCGCAGGGGCAAAGGATCTTGGAACTATTGAGTCAAAATATTGATGGAACGGAGCCAGTCCTCGTGACGCTGTCGCCAAAGACTCATGTTAATCTTCTCCAAGTTACATCTTGGCAAAACACAGGCATTTTTGTTTATTTAAAGAGCAAGATGACTGAGCATGAAGCACATGCTCTTTTTCAGCACCGCCTTCGTACTCCTGGAGTTACACACAGTCACTCCAGGGAGGTGAAGGACAACCACAGTTTCCTACCGTTGGCCACAGAATGGCTCCAACTGAACGGTTGGGGGTTAAGAGCCTTGTTTAAGGGCATGTCGATGGTGATTCACGAGGGTTTCTAGCCCAGATCCTCTGTTAGCCTTGGGACTATGTCTTTAGGCCACCCGTTACACATTTAATCAACAATTAACAGGTTGTACAGGCTGTGTTACTACGCTGCTATAGGTGGATCCATTGCTTAACTGCCTCCGCAGAATAATGAACTGACTCGCACCCAATTATACAGTGGCAGTTAACAGCTGTTAAAAAAACCTAATGAGTTTAGCATAATAGCTCAGAGGAAGAAATTAGTGTATATGAAGATAAACATTTTGTAAGGAAAATGCAGAAATGTTGTCATAATTTCACATGCTGTGTAGAAATGTACTGGATAAAATAATCGTTTTAAGACTCCGCACATCGTTTCCGAATATCAACACTGAGCTTCTTCATACTTCAAAACTCAGATCTTGTATTTGGGTAAAAGTAACAATACAACAGTGTAGAAATGCTCTAATACAAGTAAAAGAACAAGTAAACTGCTCAAGTACATTTCTATTAGAATCAAAATACTTTTAAATTATCATAAGTAAAAGTACCCACTATGCAGATTTTCCCATTTCTGAACAATATACAGGATGTCATTGGTTTAACTGGTAATAACTGGTGCGTCAATGTGTAAGTGTCACTATAGGGAGCAGCTGGATAAAAATGGATCCTAATTTATTTTAATTATTAATACAAAGTGTAATTAACAAATAAACAGTTAAACAGATAATAACTTTATTTGTATAGTTTTGCTTAAAAACAAGTTACAAAGTGCTTTACAAAAACCAAAAACAACAGTAATAACAATAAAAAATATAATTGGTACTGTGGTAATGACAAGCAAGGCATACATTTTCCTTGGCACTGTCGCCAAGTGCTTGCTCATGGTGGGAATTGTTAAGTCTCTGTAAATTTTATAAAGAGTACAGACCTCTAGACCTGTATCTGTATAGAAAGTGTCATGAGATAGCTTCTGTTATGATTTGGAGTTATATAAATAATAAAACACAGAAAATGTTTTGTATTGGAGTAAAAAAAATAGGCCCATAATATTTGGTATATATTGGTACACTGGGGCGACTGTGGCTCAGAGGCTGATTAGTGGTCGTCCAGTACAGTATAAGTACCAAAGTATATTAAAACAAGAATATGAGATTGGATATGAGAACATTGGAAGTAAAAATTAATAAATCCATTTATTAGTTGAAAAAAAAAAAAAAAGATGTAAAGTTGCTGTGTTAACATGAATCATAGGCCATCAAAACAAGGGTTTTAATACTTATATTAAGATGCCTCCTTTCTATTAAAGTGTCCCAGTTAATCCATGACAACCAGCATTAATTTTATTATTTACACCTGTGCTTTTTCTGCCGTGACAAACTGTTTGCTAATGAGCCTCAAATGCTTTACAATTCATAGCTAGCTGCTAAATTCTTAGCAGTTAGTGTCCCACCATTTAATTTATGTGCAGTGCTTAGTGAATTATAATGACCGGTGTCAAGGGAATTAAATGGTAAATTTACTGTAGAGCTATGATGATTCACACAAAGCTAAATTAAGCAGCTTTTGACCACAAGACTTAGCACGGTTCGCTTTTAGCTTCCGGATAACGTGTCCGCGAACACGCCTACGTTGCCGTTAGCATAAAAAGAGCAACATGGACATCTGTTTTGGAGTCTGGACTCTTTGTGTCCACTTAATCCTAAATTCATTATCATGATTTGATAGGATAACTCTTGTAAATATCTATTTATGTATGTTTAATATATATTTCACAGGGACCTAACATGTCGCTTTATTTGTTACCTTGAGGAGGCAATGAATGCCCGGACAAGCTCTCAACAATTGCTCAACCTTTTTACCTGTGATACTCTGGCAGTCACTGCCTTTTCTATGTCCACCCCCTCAAAAAACAGACAAAGCAGCAAATATATCATTAGCAGCTGCCCTATGGAGCTGGATATTAATTATCTTGTGTTCTCCTCGTTTGGCCACTCATTTGCACGTGTACTGTAAATGTCACCGGAGAGATAAATGGGAAAACAAAAACCCCAGCTCGTAGCCTTTATGCAGCAGAATGTCAGGGGGAGCTTGTAAGAGATGAGATATTGGTTTTGGCCTGGCATAGATTCTGGCTCAAAGGACATTGCAAGAGGCAGTAAAATTTGTATGTCATCTGTGTTTAGAGACTTATTAGCAATGTGCAAGCAAACGTTTCCAGATTCAACATTTGGATTGTGCAAAGGGACAGGATAATATACCGCACATCTGCTATCAGCAGAGAACCAATGCAATCATATATCTGAAGCTGCGTGATATAATTTTATCCAAAAGTCGTCTGCCTTCCTTGAAAACGACCTCTCGCTGTGTAAAAGCCACCTTTACTTTTCACATTTTTTGTAACTCAGTATGAACTCCTTTCCAGCCACATATTGTTCTGACTTTGCTTTTTTTTGTAGATTTATGAGTGTATTGAAAGGCACTTTGGGGCAAAAAAAAAAAAAAAGGCTCAACTCTCACATTCTCTGCGTGGCCTTTAAGGTGCGAGGAATAAAGGGGCATTTGTATTAATCGATCACACGCCAAGCCTTGTTGAAGCCTGGGCCTAATGGTTGCTTGCTGTCATTTTGCAAGCAGCTTGTAAAAAGGATTAGAGTGGCTCTGTGGAGTAAGGGCGCATGAACAGCAAAGTTCTGTGGCCAGCAAGGAAAATAAATCAATTTATCCCTGATGGTGGTGCAGTTTTGGAACATAATGCCTAACGATGATGGAGTTTGGACACTTCATACTTGTCATTGTGAAATTGGACTGCCGTGTTGCTAATGATGGTAATGTATGTTGTGCCTCGCCTACTACAGTAATCCTTCACTCTGTCTCACTTAAATGCATCTCATTGTCTGGCATATTGCATTATGAATACCGCTGGGGAAAAGAGAGGAAAAAAAAGAAGTAGGATATAATTTATATATTCATTCATTTGAGCAGCAAGTTAATGGAAAAACTGTATAACCATATAAATTTCTTCCTTTTGTCACAGGCGATTGTAACTTTGAGAAGCCGCTGGCAGCGTGTGGGTATAGTCAAGGCAGAGATGATGACCTTGACTGGGAGCAGGCCAATACCAGAGAGAAACCTTCATCAGATCCATGGATGCCCTCAGGTAAGGACAGTGACACTGCCTCATGAAGAGGAGAAATGATGAAACCATCACCATACCGAGAATACATCATTGCAATAGACTGTGCATTGGACAGTCTGTTTAGTGTAAGAGGCAGTATTCTGCTTCTTTTTACATAGAAAATAGTATTTATAATATTAATTTTAATGGGGATAATACACCGGGGATTCAAGACACTGAAGAAAAAGTCAGATTTTCACCCAATCATACAACATAGTGGCTCCATTTAGAAAGAGCATGACAACATGCTGCTCCTCCTTATTATAAAATGGACTTTATCGATCCCACAATGGGGAAATTCAATTAATACACTTTAAATACTCATAAATAGGGGCGTCCTCAACTGGGAGAGTGGGCAACCTGTGTACGAAAGGCTGAGTTCTTCAAAAGTTATTTTGCTGTGTGTCATTCCCCCTCCCGAGTACCCAAAACTCTCCATACTCCTTCTGTAACCTGGTTAGCACCGTTGGCACCCTCGTCTTATTTGGGAAAAGTCTTAAATTCCCCATCAGATCAGATCCAGCTCTGCATCCCCGTCTCCTTCTCCTCACCTCGGCATGGTCTTTATACAGAGAGTATCCTAGCGTTGCACCTATCCTTGAGTGTAAACAAGAGAGCCTTGGCTTATCTATGAATGGGTCACCCGATGTATTCATGAAGTAACAGAAAAAAAGGCAAATCACTAATCTCCATAGAGTCCATGTTTGTACACAAAACTGACGGAGTTTGGTGTAGAAAAAAATCACAAAAGGTACTAAAAACACAGAAGATTAGAGAGTAGATTAGAGTAATTTGCTGCCACCCACGCAACCGCCATGGCAACAGAACACGGGATTATTAAGAAGCGAAGATGAACCATCCATGATATCCGCCATGATTAAGAGTATCCTTGAAAACAGTAACCATTACTTGGCTCAAGTGGACAAGCTTTGATCATTAATATTCCAAACATGTAAGTAAAATGACAGAGCATTTACATGACAAATTTTTATCCGCGGTGTTTTTTGTTTGTTTTTTTTCCCGTGTGATGAAATTTATCTCTGCGAATGACCAGTTCAGTCTGATGATTTAGGTGTTTACACGAGACATTTTTCTGATGAGGCTATAAGTCTGACTTATAATTGGGATATACTGTAAGGCTGCATGTAAACAACTTAGTGTTGGAGACTGATAAATGTTGATTATATGTCCGTGTAGTACTATTTGAGCTTAAACTTTAAAGAGAAAACACACTTCTTCTTTTTTTTCTTTGAGTTTCTTTTGTCATCAATCTCATATGAGGATCAGCATCTTTGGGAAAGTCACATGAACTGAGACAAAAGCGACATTTGATATAAAAAAAAAAATACACAGATCCATTTTAATTAAAGACGTCTTTTTGTCAGCCGCATATTGAAATTCATTAAAATGCTTTCCCTGCATTTTGTGTCTGTCGCACACAATTTGTCTCTTTAATGTTCCATTGATCGCTTTTCATTTGATTTGAAATGCAGAGATATCACCGCCACCGAGCAGAAGGCACCTAAGGAATTAGACTAATGGAATGACTTTTTTTTCTTTTTTTCCTCCATGTTATAACAAAGGTAGCGTTGCAAACTAATGGATATTGTTTTCCTCCTCTATCTGACGCCTAATCTCACAAAGGCTGCATCACAGATAGATTGCACTGGGCCCCCCCGGTGACAGAGGGGGAATTAATTAGCAGGCCCTCACTAATTTTAAGCAGCCAGTGCCCAGACCTGTTTGTGTGTACATCAGGATGATGTGTGTTGAACTGCCCCGGAGAAATTAGTTTCCATGGAGGGGGAAGTGTCGACTTTTTCTATCGCAATTGATTAATGTTGGGACACATGGAGGCTGGGCAAAGGTCACAGCAAAATCTGGAAAAGCCTTAACCTACAAATTAACACCTCGCGCATGGTCTAAATTTAACATATCTGATTAAAATCCCATGTCTGGTTAAGAGGTGTCCCTGATTGTTCTTTCCAGCCTGAGTACACTTCAAACAGGCTTGTTTTCTATCCGTGCATCTTGAATTGTGCGTAATTAACAGGTTGCGGCTCTTTCTCCATTTCTCAGCGTGAGCACTCAACCTGCCGTGCGAAATTGTCCTGTCTCCTCTTTGACCGCATTGAAAGGGATGTGAAATGTAGTGTACTTGACGCCTGAAATTGTTTTAGGGCTACTGGAAAAAGGGGGCGGATGGGTAGAAATGCATTTATGTGAAAGCCACAAAAGCTATCTCACCTCTGATTGCTGTCTCAACTCTCAACCTGTACTTATGAATCTTCACAAGACGACCTCATCGCACTCACAGAACTGATTGTTCCGAACAGAAGGCATTGCTACCTCAGACAAAATTAGATCTGTCCAAATAGGGGTGCTCTCTTAATGTCAACGATGTATGATTTAAATCTTCTGCTGAGTTTTACCTTCTAGCTCTCATGTAAACTCATCCCTTTGAATTGTGGGTGATTCTACACCTTATAGAAAGCCAATGTGGAGTGTCATATTTAAAGTAGTTTGCCCTTAATTAAGAGAGGTGTAAAGCAAAGGCCAAAGGGCACGTCAGTGTCTAGTCAATGTTTCAACAAACCCAACCAGAGGTGCTGCGGTCCAGTTCAGATTTATGTCACTCTGCACAGAGCAGCTCCAGCTGGCCGGGAAGTCAGACACAGACAATCCGGACGTTTTTTCAAAATAAAACACTTACACGATCATAAAAACAGCCAAAAGGGAAAAAAATTATTAATATACGTAGCATATTTAGAAGCACATAAACCATAGGAACTGACCAGATCTGAGCAAATTAACCATATCTGGCAGGCAGAACACTCCTCGTAAGGTTTGAAGTCGTGTGGAAAACTACGACCAAAACTAAGTGTGTGGAGGTCAGGATGACTTTTTTCAAGTTGGATGTTCTGTCACAGACCTCATTTATCAAGTGTTTTAGTTGTCTAACCATAACCACATGTTAAATGTTCTTTCCCAACCATAACGATAGCTATTAGTATAGATTGTATGTAAGAATAAAAAAGGTCCTTAAAAGTGATCTTCTTTTCTCACCTTCTTGTCAGTTGGATTTAAACTCATTTTTTGTCATTATTCCCAGAGAAGTTGAAAACATTGAACTGGACCTGAGTTCATTTAAAAAAAGTTCAGTGTGCAATAATATGATTTCTTGTTATTATTAAAGGTTAAAAACATTCAAACCTGAATCTGCACACTATCTTTTATCTGCCTGCAGAAACATAATTCAAAGGCTTGTGAAATCAATAGGAAACAGACTGAATTAAGGTGCTGTGTCAGTGTGGTAAGTGTAGAGAACACACTCATGAGAGACCTTGTGCGGCCCGCTGAGGACTCTCTTTTATCATGCGACGCTCAGACTGCAACCAAAGACCAAACTGGCCCCGTTCCATCCCAACATGTAAATAAAGGAGTACCGAAACGGAAAAGTGAAATGAAACGCAAGAAGCCCTCTGGTCACACGAAGAAGAGGCGAGCAGTGCTTGAAAGTCTTGGTTGTTTACGACAATCCGCTCCCTACCTAATTGCTACGTCTGGACGGAGAGTAGTCTTGTTTATCCCTCCGCGCAGCACTGATTGCATGCTTTGGCTCCTTTAGGGTGGCTCAGCCCATTTCTGAGGCTCTGCATGTCTGCTTGGGCACTCCCCAATGTGTTTCCTCTCCCAAGCCAACTGGAGAAACCCCCGGCAGAACTGTCACTGTCAGTCCTATTATTATCAACAAGCCTCATCTGTCCTGGACAATGATAATAAAACCATCTCGGCCAAGTCGACACGCATTCAGCCTTGGAGAACGGAGCTGGACACACTTCTGTCAGAGTCAGATGTTGGCTTGGATTTATTTGAGGAGAAAATTTACCACACTTTAATCAAAGACATTTGCATCATCTATTAAAAAAATGATTATTTCTCTAGTTTCCACGCTACCCCCTGTTGTTTTAAGTTCTCCAACATGGAGCACTTGTCTCAGAGAAGAATGGATGGAGCTGACTCGGTGAGGAAGTCTGCAGTGTGGCGCTGCGAGGGGTGTCCAGATGCCATTAAGAAGGAAGTTGTTTTTAGTGAGCCCCAGCTGGTGCAGAGGCTGCCTCCTCTCTGATGGTGTCATGGATGTTGCCAACAGTAGGCTGCTGCTCCCTGGCTCTCCCCTGAGACTCGTTCTGGGAAATAATGGCAAGAGGAGGAGAAAGAAGGTCCTCTAACTGAGATTAATTAGAGTTTTTGTATTATGCTAGGCACAATAGCAAATGCAGCTCTGGCTAAATGACTTATTGTTGCATTTTTAATGTCTGCTCTAAATATGTTGCGGGAGAGAAATTGAATGTTTTTGTCTCTGTGTTGCACAAGGTCTTTGTTTTGATAGCATGCCCTTGGTCCATAATGACACCTCGGCGAGAGTGAAGGATTGGTAGGTTGAGGTTCTTCAGAGGGTAGCGGTGATCTTCTCTCCTTCTAGTTTTCTCTGCATGCAGCTCACTCTTGAACCCAGAAGGGTGCCTTTCTTTAGAGCTACTGCATATGGATAAGACGGATCATTTTAAAAGGCGGTTCACCTTTTTGACCATTTCAATCAGGAGGTAATGAATTGACAAAGCCCCGCCGCCTTACCTGGACAACCAGTGTTGTTGACAGGGCTTTATGCGCTGTTCAAATGGAAGAGGAGAAAGATGGCCACTTAAAATATGAGAGGAGAGAACACCCACCGACTGAAGGACGTCAGAAATTTAATCAGAATTTAAATCACATCAGCAAAAGATGGGATTTGCCGTTGACGAGGGATGGGCCCCTTTCTCGTGAAAATAAGCTAATTGCCTTGGAGCCATTCACAACTTTGTGTGAAAATCACACCTTGCACAGTGTTGGCAAGGTCGCGAGGTTAAGGAGAAAGCCCATTATATGATTAGAGGATGAAACGGAACAGCAAATTACGACGTCCGATCAATTCGTGAATTCATTCCTGGGAATAACAGACTTGAGATTTTCAATTTAGCATGTTTGTGGGGTTACGGAGTGCACCGCGGTCTGAGCAAACAGGATCACACCCGTTACTATAAACAGGATTATGACAGCACACTCTACTGTCATGATGGAGGACATATTTGCATACTGTATCTTTTCCCATTAGTGTGCATGGTATGTACAATTAAGGCTAATGATGCAGCTAGGTGACACGTGAACACTCTCCGTTGTGTAATGGGTTTGTATCAGGCAAATGGGCTATTATATGACCCATTTATTGCAGTGGAGCGCCAGCAGTGCGTGGTGCATATTAAGATGACATATTAAGCCATTGAGATTTGCTGTTGATTGACACGCAGCAACAAAGGATGCTGCCATGGAACATAATAAGGGTCAGCTGTTGCACCTGATTAAAATGACAGGCCTGAAACGTGTTGCGCATGATGGATGGTTTTGGGTGAATCTGTTTGACACCGTCAAAGAAACCTGGCAGGTGCCTCATATGGAGAGCCCCAAACTTATTCAGTATTACTTTATCAGGACTCTTTCATGTTTCAAAGGACATGGGGAAAGTTCTGGAAAATTGAGTGGAGGCCACGGCTGTTCACATTAACAGCCTAACCCTCACAGCGAGAGCATTTTTGATTGGTGGCAGACAGTGAGAATAGCCCTGTCTTCATTGACATTTCCGAAGCGGCAGCCGTGCTTTTCTGCGGTGGTGACCTCTGTGAATTTTATTAGCAAATGAGACCTGGAGGGTTTGGGTTTAAAGAGCGCCCCTTCATTCTGATTTCCCCCACATAATGATTTTCACAGAGTTCAGGACCTGAATGGAGGAGAAATAATGAGCGTGAGTCATTACTGCAAATTATATCCTCTGCTCAGACCATCACTCAACTCACAATTAATCTAAATACCTTCAACCTATAGACTTTGATGATTAGGATTAGATAGTACCCTATTTCTAAGAAGTAAATCATATCAGATTGTTTTCTCCTTAAGAAGAACCGAGGGGAAAAAAGACAATGTACAAATGAAGCCTCCTGCTGGTTAGTCTTTTTGGAGTAGTGTCTCTTTTACATTCAAACAAGAAAGCATGGATGCAATAGAAAAGGGTTAATAGGATTCATCTGACATTTGTCTAAGGTCACTATTCTGTCTACTCCTCCACCGCCCTTAAACCACCCCCTGCTTTCCACAATGATTACAAAATAGACAGACCCTAACGATACGGGACTTGCAGGAAACGAGCAAATTAGGAAGCGGTTTTGTCACATTGTTGTAATCCTGAAAAGCTGTCATTTTTAAATCGAGTTTGGATTTGTCACAAAAGCCATTCATTCATAATGTATATCACTTCGATGGATTATGGTCATTATTTTTTTTTATTATTTTTTTGCCTGTTTCCTCAAGATAATGTCAGAGTAGAAACTCACAGAAAAATTGGCTTTAATACAGCGGACCCAGTGCTTTGATAGAAAGTTGTGGTGGTCACCAAAAAGTTCTTTCATTGGATGATTAGGCGATCAAATTAAAGTATTTAGTTCCTTCTAATTTGTCACCAGCTTCTGCTCTTAACTGAAGGAACTTATTTTTCCATATGGACTGACGAGCTTTGACCAAGTTCTCCGTCAGTGTGGGTGAGCTGACAGGTCAAAGGATTAACCTGATAGAAGACTTGGCTCTGGATTATGTCCATGTTTCTCTCTATGTGGCTCATTATATCATTAAACCATTTAGGCTGTTAGTCTGGATTGCTTCATTTGAACAATCGTGGGTTTACACTTGCTTGAAAAGTCCTTAACCGAGTGGAAAACACTTCACTGGTGCTCACCAGATATTCAGCTTGTAATGGCTTATTTAATGAAGTTTTGAGTGATAAGTTTTTCAGAGGAGCGTTAGAAAGCTTCCTGACTTGAAACATTACAAATTGGCATGGGTTGTGTGCGGCCCAGGACCGGAGGGCTCTGCAGCGAGTTATTGAAACTGCCCAGAACATCATTAGTACCCATCTATCGAGCTACAGTGATACCTGTGAGGTGAGGTGAGGTGAGGTGTCTAAACCCAACCCAAAGGATACGGAAAGACCGTATCCGCTGCTGTACCAACAGACTACAGAGCAGCTTCTTTCCTCAGACTCCTCAGTTCATCCTCTGCACTCCACCATAAATAAAAAATAATTTATTAATAATTCATTATTTCTTCACCCATATATGTTTAATGTTAGTTTTGCCAGTAGAATAAAGGGATTACAACTTCGAAGATTTAATAATTAAGATTAATAAATTAACCCTGTACCTTGTTCCTTCTTAAGAATATTCCATCTGACTTCCTTGTCAAAACCACTGACTGTATAAAGAATGGACGGCGTATCCATGACGTCACCTACAGGTTTCTGAAAAGCCGTTTTGAAGCTCAGAATGTGGTGGCCGCCGCCATCTCTGCTCAAACCAAGCCACCTGTTTACACATTTCAACATGGGGACTTATGGAGACTGACTCGTTCTTTAGCCAGCCTCAAGTGGCCATCCAAGGAGCTGCAGTTTTTGGCACTTCCACATTGGCTTCATTTCACAGACGTTGAAGTTGCTGCTTGTTCAAAACCTGGTTTTTCTATTACCCACAATTGGTCAGCAGATTGGGCGTTGTAGCCGCTAATGTAACAGCTGGTGAGCTCACTACTTTTCAAATCCACACCTCCAGATTTTCAAATTTGTAGTCTTCAGCCCCAACCGATGGAGACTTATGTGACTTAATTTGAGGCAATCATGCAGCTTCCTCCTTTACTTAACTCCTTCCACATAGTATTCCATCGATTTCAAAAACTGGTGGAGTTCCTATTTAATCACAACAAAAACACTTAAGTAAGGACGGAAATTCACTGAAATCCGTCTAAGAGATTGTTTGGGCCACAACCAAATGTTGAGCCACTTTTGTGGCACCTTCTCATTTAGGTCTGATAATCAATAATGTTTTCTGTGTAACAGCCCTCATCCAGGCACAGTGTCCTTGTTAAAAATGTCTAAGATATCTTACTTTAATGAAAGTCATACATTTCTATTTCAGCGGCGTGCCCTTCATTTCAAGTGTTCCTGCTGCAGATGCTACATACATTCATCTTTCACTAATTCATTTTTCACACCAGCCTCCATGTTCAGCCATCATTGTAATGGAAGGTGAAGGTGGCCTACATTGGAATAATAATAAATCTGTTCCTCTGAATACCTTAGACAATAGGCGAGCTCTGGCCTTTACAGAGTTGCAGAGACAGGCCTTGAGTGTGCCGAGAGCTCTCCATTTTTAATTGGTCTTGAACACGACCATTGTTAAGGCAAAGGAGATAGAGAACGAAGACGAGAGGGAGAGAAAACACCCTTGTGCATCACTAGCACATTAGCACAGCACTAACACAGTGTCATTATAATTTGCTCTTAGTCTCGCTGCCTAATTAGCTTGTCATGGTGCAGCAGGTCCTGCAGAGTATGTGGTCATTAGGCACTAAGAGCATAGAAACTGAATGACAATCGGTGTTTTTTCTGTCATCTTCTTCACTTCAGTTAGACAGTGAGCATGGCAGCAGGATGAGGTGGCGCACTGTCACTCGAAACGCTGCATTCTTATGTTTTATGGAGGTCAATAACAAGGAAGGGACCGACTTTTCACGCCTTGTTGTGTTCGGGTTCACTGACCCGAACGGAGGCGATTTGTAGGGCCTCAAATTTGGTGACAGAAATTTCACATCCTCATTGCTACAGCTCTGCAACCTGCCTGATAGTGAGCCCTTATGCTAAGATGTGTTTTTATCAAATGATTGCACTTGGCTGCACTAACAGCCACTGCATTAAGCTTTATTAAACAAGAAGCGACTACTTACAAAGGGTACCTATTGTTTTATTAATATTACATTAACGTGGTGGTGAAAAATGTACAAATGCCGCTTGAGGGATCTGATATTTTCATCTCTAATTACCAACAAAGAGCACTGCTGTGCATAAATCTCCTGTGCAACCCTGTCACAACGTGGCTGTTTTTGAAATGAAAGGTAAACAGTCTGTTTTAATCATAGAGGCGCCGGCATCTTTGTCTTTGTAACGTGAGCTACGACTGAACAATTCATCACCTGATGCGCTGGTTCACATCACACCAAGGGTTGCTGATGGCTCAAAGGGAGAAAAAACAACCCAAAACCCGAGCAGATGGCTGAATGTTATTAAAGAGACCTCAAAGCCCTCGCAGAGCGGCACCTGATTGAGGCTGGACAAACAAGTGTCTCAAAGTCAACCCCTCTCCTGCCCTTCTACATGTACCTTACACAACTTCTTGCATAGCCTCGGAAATAATTAGTCTCACGATTATGAATCAGAGGCAAACTGAATGTGAATAATATATTACAAAGCTTTGGAAAAACAGCAGTGTACCGACTCACAACAGAGTGATTATTATTATTAGGCTGTGCATGAAAATCCATAAGGCAGGTAGGTAACGATCATAAATAGCTAATCATAACTCGATTTAATAAAAAAGTTCATTTTATCACAGTAAACAAAAGAAGATATTATAAAGCCTGTATGAACTCAAACTTTTACTTTAAACTCACAGTGAAGTTTAAGCCACACATGGCATGGTTTCTCTGCTTCATGTTCATATTTAATCATAAGACGTGAGGCTCATGACCCAGACCACGTCGACATCCTTTTTAAAACAACATCTTGCTACAACCTGACAAACAAAGCCGAGGAGGCTGACTCGGTGTCATCACAACTCACTGCTCCTCCTCCTCCTCCTCCTCTGCTCCCTCTCCTCCTGTTTCATTGTGTAAACATGACAGAAGCTCTAACTCGTTATCCGAAAGCTGGAGACAGATGGAATTGGTGAGCGTTACAAGTGCAGCACAACAAGACGAGTGGGCAACCTCGAGTCGTTGATGGAGCAAATAGGGTTTTGTTGAGCGGCTGATTAGCTGACACACCCCGGGACCGAAACCCGTTGGTTTAGTCGATGTTATTCACCCATTTTTTTTTAACAGCATATCTGAGTGAATCTCCAGATGTTAAATTAAATGACAAAGATTCACACCCATTTGCGGTTCGGCTCTGCCTCACAAGCAGGAGAGCAAAGCTAACAGGTTGTTTGTCTCACCTCTAAGCAAAACGTGCTTTCCAATCATTACCACACTTCCAAAAAAAAAAGAAAAAAAGATGTATTTCAACATAAACTGAGTCTTTTTTGGCTGCGTCTCAAACGCTGTTACGATTTGTGCCATCTCATTACCGAGCCAAGCTAAATAGGATGATGACAAATAGAATGTGTTCTGCATCTCCTTGAAAGTGTGCCAATATAATAATTCTCACTTGTGTTTTATTGGCAAGAGGGGAGAGAATTAGATTAACCTTTAATATTGAACCAAAGCGATAAAATCTAAATGGGACTTGGTTGGCAACTAGATTTTAACTTATTGATTTCTCATCATTTCCACTTCTCTCTGTCATTGAGGTGGGGGAAACACTTGTCTCAAACATCTAGCTTTTTTCGCTTTTTTGTCTTTTTGCATTCTGATGAATGACAAAAATTAGAGTTTCTATCAATCCAAAGATGAGAGCGTTTTCTCATTAATGCTAGAATGCTCAGCACAGTCGTTTACCTGCCTTCTGTAAACTCTTATAAGATCAGGCTTTTTATTTAGTTACTGTTAAACCTCAGGACCTTGTTGCTACTGCAGTAATAATCCGATTCTTCTCTTGGAGATCTTTCTGTTGTGTTAATAAGCATCAGCCTTGAGTTATATTGCCACGTTGCCGGGGGAATACACGATCACATACATTAAGATCACCAAATGTACTACAATGTTGTTGTGGGTTTTATGTAAATATTTTAGTATGTGAATATTTTAGTGCTTGTATAATACCACATTAATCTTTGGCATTTTATGTTAAAGATTACATGATTTTTTTATTTTGCCCATTGATCTCCATTGTCAGTGATTTGGTGAACACAGTCAAGTTTCAGCACATAATCACTTAAGAGAGAAAAGTTTATAATTCATACAAGGCTCCTTTTGTCTTGTTGTTGAAAGGTGTTATACAAATAGACCTGCCTTGCTTCTTTTGGAAAATCTGTGGGTGTTCAATGCAACGCGACAGTCAAAGGAGAGCGTCAAACACACAGTGATGTGGAATTTGACACTCAAAGAAGAAAAAAGTATGACAGCGATGTATTTTTCTAAAACATCAACTTCGAAAGCATCAAAACATTATCTACAAGTGTTTGGGGGCTTGTTGTAACACAGATATGTTTCCTTTAGTGTCCTAGCAGCAATCTGAGGCACAGCTGAGCTCTGAATTAAATGTTAACGTGCATGTGCTGCAATGCCAATGTGAATATGTTTAAAGTCAGTGTAAAGTAAGAATAAATGTGTGTTCTGAGTTTGTCAGATCAAAGAAGAAAGTGTTATGAACCACCCAGGCAAATTAAAATGATTTAATATTTGATTCATTTCAATATATAAAAATATATATTATTTATAATATATAAGTTTATGAAATTAGGTGTCAAAATCAGGTGAAAATGAGGAGTACTCAGCTCCGGGACTGTGGCGGTGTGTCTGCTAGGGGTGCAGGAGTTTGCTTAAGGTGGCCTTAGCGTGTCATCAAGCCATTTAGGACCGCCCAAAAAATCCTGCGATATAGCACTATTATTATCAATACAACAGCTTCTTTGAAATATTATTTCCAAATGCTTTCCATAGTTTATTTTATGGTTTGTACATAGGACACTGGATGACTATGAAGATTAGTTTACCTGCTGCTGTTTGGATAAAATTCTTGTCCGTGTTTCAGGTTCAACCTTCATGATGGTGAACACGTCAGGACGTTTTGCTGGACAGAAGGCCTTACTGCTGACACCGCAGCTGCGGGAGAATGACACCCACTGCGTTACCTTCCACTACTACATAGGAGGCAGAGACAACAGCCACCCAGGTCATCTAAATGTCTATATCAAAGAAAACAACAGTCCCATGGGAATGCCTGTTTGGAACGTGTCCGGTCCAGCCACTCGTTCCTGGGGACAGATAGAGCTGGCCATCAGCACCTATTGGCCCAACTTCTACCAGGTGAGGAAGTGTGGTTTGAATCCAGCTCTCTTCTTTTTCATAATGTCTCATCACAAAACTAGGTTGCTCATTGTAAGCAGCCTTTATAGTTAAGCCAAAGTCATTAAAAGCCTGTTCGAAGGGTTGAACAAGACAGATTTATTATTTGAGTAGGTGCAAACAATCGCACAATAGCCTATTCAAAACACCTAAGATTATTGATTTCTCGGGCTGTCTCAGTATCCATGGTAATCTGTCCTCTCTCCTTTTCCATCTGAGCCAGTTCTCTTTTTCCAATTCTGAAAACTCATTTTCACTTACCAATGCACACGACTGCTGGCCGGGGCAAGGTGATTTCACACTTGCCTGGCTATTAGTCTTCACCAGGCTTGTTCCACGAGTACACCAAATGTTAATTGATGCAGAGAGACCCCTTAACCTCCCAAAGGAAGACGGTCCCTTGGTGAATTATTTCATTATGGCCTTGCAGTGCTGGTCCACAGTGGAGCTGAGGGGAGTCCTTCTGCCTGCTCATCATAGCAACCCTGATAACTTAGTTAACAAGGAACACCGCTGTTTCTCACTGCTGAATGTGAAGATATAGGAGCCTTAATGAGAGGCACACGGACAAAAGAAAGAGACAAGAAGGGGAAGGCAACAGTTGAGATGGACAGAATATGCTGCAGCCACCACTAATAGTCACTGCTCGCCGTTGACAGGATGGTGACCTTTGTGTGACATAATGATGTAAAAGCCAGTCTGGTCAAATGTTTCTAGTTTGGCTCAAGACACTCAAAGATTGAAGGAGTCTGTCTGTAGTAGAGGCACGGTTTGTTGTGTTTGGATTCTTCCTACTGTACATGCAGAATTCTTGGCTGAAACAGAATACAGAAGTCGAAAAAGCCGATTCGGAACAAATCATGCGCTGTGGCGAAAAGAAAACAGTCCTCCCGTTCATTTGAATGGGGGAAATGGATTGTTTCATGTACCCAGTTTTGAGGTTTGCGTCTGAATTGCAGTTTATGCTGCAATGTAGCACCACAGAGGAGTTTCTTTTTTGGTTTGTGTACGTCTGGTCGTGCAACATAGAGGATGAGTGAAGAGAGGTAGCGAGAAAGCCAAGAACAGCGATTACCACATACTTACTGCAATACCTGATTTAGCCCGAATACAGTCTAAGAGCTAAACATCATTGACTGTCTGGAAATGAATTAGGTTCAAACCCTTTTTTTTTTTTTTACCTCAGTTGCTTCTTTAATGTGATATGCACCTTTTTAAACACTGTGTTGCTTTTGAATTCTAAGTCAAGTTTGCAGAGTCATGATGCATTTCAGCAAATCTCTGCACGTAGAGTGAGCGTCACCCAAATGCCCCAAATGACATATTATGCTTTCCTGTGTGTTCAGGGAAAATCCCAGCATCTGTTGCCTTTCAAACCCCAGCAGAAGGTCTGTCTCTGTTTGTAATTGTTCCAGACCCAAACTGACAACATGGGTAAACGCGAGGATGCTAATGATCTTAGCACCACTCTCAGTCAAGAAAAGAGAGACCAATGCTTAAAATTGTCACTAATTAACAACACGGCACTAATTATAGGTATCTTTAATTGCATACTAACCCACGCAGTTGTCAAAGGGAAGCCACCTGATACTTGGAAATTATTTTTTAATTACCGGTAAGGCTTGTAGTCATCATGAGCCTTTCAGCCTTTGATAATTACTCTTCTGTCAGGTCATCCCTAAAACTTTTAATTGAGATTGTCATGCATCTCTTGAACATTGTGTAAAATATAGAAAATATAATGCACAGTCTGAATATGTTTTACACATACCACTCAAAATATGCACTTTCTGCATGAGATGATCGCTCTCCATATTTATCCTGATATGCAGCAGTGCACCAATGAGAGAGAGAGAAACCCAAATGTCCTCATCTATCTTGATTTCTATACAGTGGAACGTATGGCAGAGCTAATCAATCCTGCTGTAATGTAGTACTTAGCTAAATCCCTCAGGAATAGCCGGTGTGGTGATGTAGACATTGAATGCTGGGTTCACCGTCTGTCTCTTTGACAAATGAGAATGGTGAACTTTCCCGTGACATCAACAGCATTCGTCCCATGTGAATATTTTCACTCTGTGGGTCAGGCCCAATTATGCACTGCACTATCATTGATGTTGGAATCAATTATATCACAGCTATTAGGCAGGCTGACTGATGTCTGTTGCACAAACAAAGGATTTCAATTAGAGAGTGGGGGCTAGTTCATTTGTCTGGTGGCGATATATGGAGTGGTTGGCCTTTTAATTTCCTTTAAATTAGCCTGTAATGAGGCCATAATTGGCACCAAAAGACATTCACTTTCATATTTCATGAGACAAAAAAAGAAATTTATAATTAGACAGCCTTATCTGAAGGCATCCTGCCTCCCAGATGACAATGGTAACTATCTCCGCCTCCACATTCCTAGGCTACAAAAAGGAATCTCAGACATGTACGTGTGTGCAGCCTAGCTACAACTAGCCGGACACAACTTTCAGCGTGACACCTTATACAGAACATACCCCATTCTTATATATATACCTTTCACTGGAAGATATCTGCTTATATTTAGGGAATAACGGCATGCAAAACATGTGCAGTGTGAGTGTGTGTGGTGTAATGGGTCTCTGCACCACACCCTGGGTTTGGGAAGGGACTGGCATTCTGTTTCCCTTTTTATCACGCTGCAGACCAGCGAGTACATAACTGACATTCTGCTGGGACACGCCCTCTGTCAGAGCTTAGGCCCATTTGTTTTGCAGGAGAGCTCTGCCCCTTAAAATAGGGTCACGTTAGTCATACACAGCACAGTTGTGCTCGATTTCAGACTTTGTGCACGCAGAGATAGTAACAAACATGTCAGCAAGCGAGTAACACTAGACACACAACAACTGTGAAATGCAGCGACAGCCCCTTGGGGAAGTGTTACTATTTAAATTTGCATTAGAGGGCTGGCTCTCTTAAGTTATGTAAAAACATATGTTCACACTTACCTCTAGTGGCGTCTATTCATGCTGCTATTTTTGGCTTCATTTTTTTTTCAGGTTTTGACATATTGAAATCTCAGATCTTCTACACAAATCAATACGTTTTATTGAGATTGCATCTTTTAATATGACGCAGTGCCAACAGTACTGGAAGTCTGTCCAAGTGATCTAAAAGTAGTAAACAGAAGATCTGCGCAAGATGTTCCTAAGTTTAAATTAGCCTAATTATAATCTAAGTGTTGATTGCACCACGCAAGCTCATTATTATGTGGAGATTACAGTAGTTATTACTAAATATTAACAACCTGTAAAAGGTCAACTGTTTAATAATTAAAGTAAACAAACCAGCCAAGCATGCATTGGATATAATAACGTGATTAGATGAAGTAAAAGACAGAGTATGGTCGATACATCTGACCTGACATCAAAATGCTGTTAAGTTAAGTATACCTCAAATTACAGTTGTTATATTACATGATCAAATATTACTGGTTGGGTTAGTAAAAACTGTTTATTTCACCTTCATTGTACATAAATACGACTAATGCTGAAACTCTTATATTTCTCCAGTGTCTTCATGTACAAATCACACTTGGGTTGTCGTTTATGTTTAGCCTATTTGGCCTCCTAAAACTATTATATTTGAATGTTGCTGTATGTCACAGCTTGTGATGCTGCAGTGACTTCCTGTTTACATATTTAGTTTGATTGCTTTTGGATTTGACAGCGCCACAGATGCTTCCAAGCAACAGATTCACAAATTACTAAAGTCTGTAGCAGCTAAGACATTTCCTTCTTTCCACTCCTGTTGAATTTGCATAATGTCATTCCTCAAAGCACAAAGAAAATTCAATTCGCTCACAGTGTTTTTGCGGAGAGAGGGCAGCACCTGGACGGCTAAAATCAAAAGATTCATCAGGTGAAATCTGGGTGAACTGACTCGTTAAATATTGCTGTGATGTAACGATGTGTCCCATCCCCCCCTCGTCCACTATGAGCTTGTGTGCTAATCGTCTCAAGGCTCCAACTTAATTTAACACTTGCATGTCATAACACCTATCGACTGTGACATATTGTGGAAATAACGTCAGTGGCCTGCAGCTGTGTGACCAGCTGCAGCCCAGCTAAGAGTAGATCGCATTAGCAGGAGCTGGACTTTTTTCTCTGCGCACACAGGCAGCCTCACTCAAGTGCCATTTGAAGACATGTGGCCATTTATCATTGGTGTTATGAGTCTCCTCTCTCCCTCCTCAGATTGTGTTTGAAGCCGTAACCTCAGGGCAGCGTGGCTTGCTGGCCATCAAAGACGTCGTGGTCCAGGGCCACCAGTGCAGTAAGTCCTTTTTCCCCTTCACCATAAAAAGAATATCATCAAAGAGTCATTGTCCTTTCCATGACACCCTCCCAAACACCTGTATCGTTGTTCTAGCCAAGGCCTCCCAGTCAAACAAAAGGCCTTCAAAGTGTATACTACAGTTATTCCAATGTGTAAACCTCCCTCATCCTGGCTCCCTGAAGATTTATGTGCATACAGCTGACATGCTGAAGTGTGCTTGAGATTTAATGTCGGAGTGGCTCTGTTAAATCTATCCTTTGTGAGATGGGGGAGAAATACTGCAGAAAAGGCGGAAGGCGGAAAACAAATCCCACCCATACAGTGTGCTGCTGCTTATGTGTGGATTCCACTTGGCTTCCCTTAAGGATATTCAGTAAAGCATCTCATCTCTCAGATGTTCTGATTTCTGCTACCCTCGCTGAATACAAGTACAAGCACTTCAGAGTGCGCTGCGGAGCTAATGAACATGTAATCACTGGCATATTTAGAAATTTTCTGCTCCGGCTTTTGGGACAGGCTGCTGCTGTGGGAGTACAAGGATGAGGGCTCTTCAGGGTTCCTCATTGCTATGCTTTTGAGTACTGATGTTAGTCCATATGGCCCTCCTTAAGTTGATACTGAGATTTTCACACTCGACAGTCTAAGTCTAAATCAATACCACACGAGTTTTCATCAATTGATTTATACTTTACTCTACCCCTCATAGCTGAAGTATCAAGGTCTGATTGTAAGGCGCTAATGACCTGGTAACCATTTGAAAGCAGCTGAATTCCTACAAATGTTATGTCAATAAGATGGATTTATATAGCGATAGGCGTTGCATATAAATGTATTTGAGTAAATCAATGAGACCTTGCGACGTGATCAATGTTTAAATGCGTAAAAGTGCGAGTGGATCGATACCCACTCAGTGGCAATTGGGTTTCTTTGAGTGATAAGCAAAGTGATCAGAGCGACTCTTCAGCGGAGCACAGCCAATTCATTTTCTATTTATACGACCATGTGGAATATCTAGCACAAAGGTGTGATTATGCCACCGGGTGGTCTGCCTCTCCTTCCATCATTAAAGAAGACATTAGCGATGAGAAAAATAGATTTGTCTTTTTTGGCGCTGGATGGATTGACAGGACAAAGTTATAAAGGAGGTGTAGTTCAAAGACGAGGTTATAAAATATTAAGTAGAAGTGAAAGTCTTGATGATGAAAGTGATAGAATTAGCTTTTGCCAAGTCTTTAGAGATTTGGTTATGTTTCGAATCAAGGTCGCTCCACTGAATTGCCCTATTTTTCTATGCAGAGTAGCGCTACTAATCAAAAATGTTCTACATAAGTTATTTTCTGTGGACTATCCCAGTAAGTGAGCATGCTGATAATGAGCACAGTTGAAAAAGGAGAATAATAGTTTAGAAAAAAAAAAAATCCCCTCGATCAATGAAAGGATGCTGTTAAGAGACGGAAGAAATTGGGTTTTTCGGAAGGTGCAGGATCGGCCTCTGGTGTCACATTTTAAGGATTGAGGTGGAATGTTCCTCACAAAGCGCTGCTGGCCTTTGGCACTGATGAGTATCAAATAGTGTAATAAAGAGCAGTAACCATTCAAGGCTATTTCTCTCAGTTGTCCAGTTTTACATACAGATCTTGGCACAAGAGTTACGAAGTGGGTAAAAAAGTGAAATTGGTGTTGGCACAGTGCTAATGCAGGCAGCTACTCTATCACCCAGTTCTGGTGATTAATTCTCAAGTGCGAGCCCATTTCAGAGAACTGTCTCACTCTGCACCTCTTGTATAACTCTTTTGTTTCATAGTGAACACACCTCACTTCCTGACTATAAAGGGGGTGGAGGTCAACGCCGGACAGACTGCATCTTTTCACTGCACCGTCAATGGACGCAAGAGAGACAATTTCCGCCTCTGGCTTCAGGTGAGATTTTTATCCTGCTACTTACACTTTAGATCAAAGACTAGACTAGGGTGCAATCAGACTGGGCCCTCTGAATATTAATGATCAGACCCTATTGTCAGCAGGTCTTTACGTGGGAAATTAGAAATCTAATATTCGCCATTAACTGTATCTTTAATAAGTCATGCTAAATAAATAAGATCGGTGTCTGGTTTAAGTGGATTTAAGGAGTTTTTCATAACTGGAATGATTACCAAATCAAATGTTGATTTCCATGTAAATCAAGCCAGATATACAGAAATACATTGGTGAACAAAATATACATTTTTGATCAACATCGCAGAGCAACCCTCAAAAACTGCAGACTGACTGTGGTAATCATGCTTGTCCAATAAATCACATTATTTAGCTGCGTAAGAGAGAGAGGGTTGAAAAAAAAAACAAGCAGACTGAGTGCTCAGTTATTTTTAACATGTTTAACCCTAATTACATGGGAGCCAAATGTAAACAGTTACACCACAGCCAGGGGCAGTACATCTTCCTGATTGGCTAGCAGATGTCCATTTAAAATGTAGTTAGCAGTACAACTCTAAGTCAGTTTGAAAGGTTTAATAAATTATGAAATAATAAAAATGATAAATGAGAAAAATATAAATAAAGATGAAACCAAGTCAGCTTAAATCAACGTAAAAGTTTATGAAGGATGTGCATGTTTGTGCATGAGTGTGAAAAACTTCCCAGTGTGTGTATCTTCACTACGTGACGTTGATGTAATGTGTAGTGGGTGGAGGTGGAGGTGTGGGTATAATAAGAGTCAGTGTCAGTGGGGGTCCTGGGCCTTTATTAATGAGGCCAGCTGCGGATGGAAAGAATATGAGGAAACAATGTGGAAGTGAAGAAGTGCCATAAGTTAAATCACACTAATGTATCATATTACACGCCTTTGCTGAATACTCAACTCTGATTGGTCAATTACGGCACTCCTATAGTCTGTTATTTCTGTATAGCGGACCGCTGCTATGAATAACACACAGCTGCTTTGGACGCAGTTCTCATTACAGACTCTGGAGAACCACAGCAGATGCAATGAAATCATTTTCAAATCAATGATTGGACACAAAATAATGATTTCTCTGCGATAAGGAGGATGAATCATCAGCCAGCGGGTCATTGCTGCAAAAATAAAAACCCTTCAGAGTGATTCAAGAGCGGCATCACATTTGTTTGTGATGACTGACCACCTTGTCATCTACTGTACCATGCTTACACAAAGTATGGGAATAATTCATTTAGAAGTCAAGGAGGAGAGTTAATTTAGGAGCTGATGCGTGCTTGCCAGCCTTACATTGACTTCTAAAAGCTGGCGTCAGTAATTAAAACTAGCTGTTGAAATTTACTGTATAATCATTAGAGAAATTCAAGCCAAGACGTTTGCACGTTGCTTTATCGTGCCCTTGTGTTTGAGATTTTACCTGCTCACCAGATTTCCACAGACCTCTGTGTCAGGGAGGCTGGGGATTACAGTTGTTTCGGCTCACCGCAGTATGGTCTTAACCTATATAGATGTCGGCTCTGTGGAAACTGTGTACTATATCCGGCACAACTGAGCTGCACAGCAGTCTTGAATTGACCTTGTTCTGAGCAGCAAAGGTAGTGCATCTGGCAGACATAACCCTGCCGGCTCTGCTGCTAAGCACACTGTCACACATGTGATCAGTGGGAGCATGACGCCGGGTAAAGGTCCTCTGCCAGGTACTCCATCATTTTAACAAACACGTCCTCATTAGCACAGGAGCTGGAAAACAAACATTAAGTGAAGTCCCCCGATGACAGTAATGAAGAAATATTTCTAATGAACAAATGTCCCCCATCTGCCTGCTGTGAGGGGTGACAGCTGGGGAGAGCCCACTGTGTGTTTGTGCGTGTGCGCGCCTCTGTGCGCGCTTTCCGGCGTGATAAATGCACTCCCTACTATCAGACACCGATGGGAATGATAGGACACAAACAAACGCGCGCAAGAACAGACAACAAGTACGCCCAAACCAGAGTTTCTGCAACGAACAAGGTCAGGCCACTTTGCTTATTAAACCTTTCCATGTTGGAGGCTCACTTCTGTGTTTGTCTCTGTTCCAAACAGGGCATCGGTGGACGGGAGGCCCCGATGAAAGCCACTAAACCTTGGAACAACCGCCGCTTCATTGGCACTTTCGACGTGGAGAACACAACCAAGGGCGACTCAGGACGCTACCGCTGCATCGTCCACTCGGACAAAGGCGTTGGAGTGTCCAATTACGGGGAATTAACTATAAAACGTGAGTATTGGTCCCAGAACAGAGAGAGAAACACAAACGGCACCTATTTGAATGAACACAGCACAGACGGCGGGAATGTTTTCCATCCGCATGACCTCTGTGCATACAGCAAAGTCATCAGGAGATAAACAGGAAATGCTGCAAATGTCCTCTAAGGCGATGCTAAAAATACTACCTTTTTATGTTGATTTGTTATCCAGAGGACTTTAATACTTTGCTGTGTAAAGGCTGTCCTTGACTGAGCACAATTCCACCTAAAAGATCACAAAGGCAAGAGGCACCAGGGTTTACAGTAACCTCACTGATATTTCACTCCTGCAGTCATTTGATATGAATTTATGGAGTCGTCTGAAACTAAATCCTGCAAGGCCTCACTTTCCTACAGCCCTATAGCCCGGTAATGGCCTTCTATATTTCTTCACCTCAATTTTCTCCCTGTGCTCTCAATTGAATTTACTGCTCCGATTTTTTTTCTTTCTTTCTTTTTTTTTTTTTTTTTTGTCTCCGAGCTTTATGTGATTGATAGGTTTAATCCTGGCTGTCCAGATCGAGGTCTGTCAATCATGCGAGAATGGCCGGGCCCAGACACAGCAGAGTGAAGAGAGAGATAAAGTCTCTCTGCCCGAGTGTATCAGTGGGTTTCAGCGGTGTACTCAAAGAAAATTTATTGACACACTGGAGGCACTCAAAACCACACTCGTGCATAAATTCAGCGACACAATCACTCGCGCATCCTCCTTGCACTTACACATGCTCGCTAGATGGCAATATTTTTTTGCTGATCGCCGCTTTCGGTGTTACTAGACGTAGTTTTGCACAAGACAAAGCATTTAAGTGTAAATTGCCTTTGTCGAAAAATATTAAAATCCAGTAATTTTCTAGATTTAAGCATTCGTCGAAACTCGTTATGCATCCCACTTTCAGATTTCACACCTCGATGAACCTCGAATAAGCCAACGTTGTCCCAGGAACAAAAGAGGCGTTTTCACGGTTATAAGTGTCACACATAAAAAAGCTGATATCTCCTCTTATCGTACCAGTCATAAAACAAGTGCTTAACCCTCCCAGCAATGTGTCGGAGTCGTAAATCCTCCTTAAATGTGTATTCACCGCGTCCGTGACTCGTTTTTGGAGGAGTGACCACGGAGCAATTCTGTGGATTATGAGCCCGTTACAGTCGACACACCAGCTCGTTCTCCCCCCGCCGCTCATTACCATACATTGCCTTTTTCTTCAACATGAGGAGAGTGAATGCTTGATTATCCCAGATAATCACTTCTGCATTTCATGCCAGTATTCAGTCAGATTTATGTGCCTGTGTGGAAGTGTGCTGCATGTACTTCCAGAGTGCCCAGTGCAACCCCTTTCCTGTGCCCCCCTTTGTGATGGGCTCTCCTGTAGTGCAGCCAGTGGTTCTGAAAGGGGAATAATTACTCCCTGTCCAAGTACTGGCTTCTTTCTTGGCCTGGTTAGAATCACCTGGAGCCTGCAAAGCATTTTCTGAGCTCCAACGTAGTATTCTGGGCCATATTCTGACCAACTCAAGGCTGACAAGGCGCAGCCAATTCAGCCCTAATGAGAATAGCCACCAGAAATCGAAAGCCGGCCAGCCAGGCTTGTCATTTTCCCGTGGCCACCTCTTCTTCTTCTATCAGAAAACAGATCAATTCTTTACTCACGGCAGCCCAATTAGGACAAGCGGACAACGTAATGAGGACCTCTTGCATCTTTTGCAAGTAAGGCTCCGTGGATGTAACGGGCAAATGAAAGAAGGATTTGTAAAGACTCAAGTCTAACTAATCTAACAACAGAGCTGAGTGACCGCTCTTATTATTGCTGTCTGGGTGGTAAATGGTAAATAGCAAGACGTGTGTGTGTGTGTGTCTGCAGTTATATGTGACATTTATGTTTAACAAGCAATGTCAAGTCACCATGTTGTGTTATAGGAACTTTTGAAGAGCATCGTTTTGACAGTTTATAGACTAAAAGATGAATCAATAATTAAAAAACAGACATTAATTGATGATGAAAGTAATTGTGCAGCCCTTGTATGTCGGTTCTTAGAACATCTTGGACATCAGGGTCCATGTGCAATGCCAGTGTGAGGGTTTTTCGATGCGTCCGCTTGAGTGTGCATTTGCACGACTGCGTCCTGGCAGGCTGGCAGGTGCTGTGCTTAGGGCAGGACGCGGCTGTCGCCAGGCCGTTTGCCTGTCTGGTCAACATCATGACAACAGCTGCTCACTGACCCCCGCGTATGGCCCGCCACTGTCATCTGTGCACCGTCACCCATCTCCAGCCAGCACTGGGTTCACTTCAGAGCCCTTTCTGCAGAGCCCTGCTGCTGCGAAGCTGCCTCGTGAGGCTTAAACAGTGGGAATTGAGTTGTTAATATCCTAAAGTGTTCCAGCACTTGAGTGTATTTCACACCGGTAATCCGTTATTTTCAGTGCGTCTGCTCTGGCTGTTGAACAGAGGATTACTGCACCTACAGGAATTATTTCATCACTGTAAGCTGCTGTTGCTTTTGTGAAGCAATAACTTTCTAAAGTTAAATGAAATGCTTATTGCTATAATACATCATGTTGCTTAGTCATATTGTTATGGAAATGGTCTTGAGTGATAAGAGGAAAAAATAGGATTGAATGGCAGCAGAGGCGTTTGTGTGTTTAATGACATTTGAAGCCCACAATCTGACAAAACGTAGATAAAACCAGATGATCACAAGATGCAATATCATTAATTTAATGGATATTAGTCAGCTGAATTTTGTGTTTAAGTTTCTCATCCTGTTAACCAGTCACGTCTGAGTCAGCAGCTTTGAAAACTTTGTCATATTTTGAGGGCCATTTGGTCCAATGCATGACAAGGTGTTATCTTGCGGATGAGTGTGTTGGCAAATCTGTCAACAAAATCTGGTAACAACCTATGATGACACGTGCCCATTTGGATGTAGGACTGTGTTTTTCATGAAAAATGACAGTGATAGAGTAGTTGTACTTTTGGCAAGACGAATTTCTTAACTTACATCTGGTCTACTGCGTTCTCGGTTCTCTCAAACCAACATTGGAAAACCCATTTCATCCATTTTAACCTTGTTTGATATTTTAAAACATTACAAATGTCAAACTCTGTAATGATACCAGTATTTTTTTTAATGCACCATTGTACTATGAGGGATGATATTACAGGGTGAGCTGTGCTGCTTCCTGTTGTCTAAATGAATCTGAGCATATTGCCACTTAACTCGGTTAAAACCCTTTTAAGACATAACAACAGACCATAAAAGATCATCAAAACAAGCCAGATTTTGGCTCACCTCATTCTCCTGTCTGGCTCCAACACTCAGACTGGTGCACAGCGTGCAAGTCCAGGAGAATACCTGCCGGATTAGCTGGTTCGCTTTAGGTGATGTTTGACAGCCACACTGGAAGCTTGGATTAGTGTGAGTTTAGGGACCTGCGACAGAGGTCACCGTGGGGTAACCATCTGCTAAGGGAGAGCCTCCAATTCTCTGTTGGACACCTCAGCACTGCTCCTAATGTGCCTGGAGTCTTCTACCTCTCCATGACAACTCCATGAGAAGCAGCCAGGCGACTAATGGCATTATTCTGTTACATGTGTGTGCTCATTAGAGCTATTCACTGTGGCCTCTGGGACGTGTACCTATTGTAGTGCATGACAAGGGTAGATTCCTAAGCAGTGCCTTGGCTGTGGGTCATTGCTCTTTGTTGACAATGGCAGTGTTTTGGTTGCACCGAGAGACAAGAGTGTGTGAATCATGAAAGACACGACGTTCAGGTAGATAACGTTGATGGTTTTGTTCTCCTTATATTGAAATGGTAGCTAGAACTTTTTGTTTTTGTCAAACTTGACTTTAAAAAGTGAGGATAGAGGTTTACAACTATTCTTAAAGGTGTTAGAGGTTTTAATAACACCTCTCCTCAACATCCTCCTCCCTGGTTATATAATAATGTAACCCCGAAAATAGAGAGTTGAAATAACTTGTCTGACATTTTCGAGGAGCCTCATTAAAAGTAGAAATGGCACAGGTTTAAGCAAGATTACGCAAATATTGGTGACATAACAGGGAAAAGGTCAGCTTCAAAGTCGTCATTGAACACCGCATTTGTCTGAAAGTGATAAACTTGTATGGAAGAACTCGAGATTACATTTCCGACAACTCCACACATTAACGGTTCAAAGGGCCCAGAAATTGATTCATTTCCAAGTGTTATGATATTCATTTTGCAGAAAAACATCTTTTACCTTTTTAAAAAAAAAAAAAAATGTGTACACACTAGAAATCTGAACAGCTTATCTTTCTGAGACTGCGGTTTGCTATTATTCAAAGATAAATTTGTTTTCACTGTGCACCGTTTCGTGAAGGTCACCAACTTTGGAAGACATGGATATTTGTGCAGTGAGCCTGGTCGACACAAAGGTTGCGACACAGATGAAGCTATCCTCACAGTGATAGTATGAAGAGTTTGGTATTGAAACATAACTTCTCAGTTAGCGCTTGAATGATTTTCACATTACTGTGGAGGGATAAGTGTAATTAGATTTGTTTAAATCAGAATAATACTTTTTGTCTACTCTTGACCTGCTTTTTAACACCAATACTGGAATGTAAGTACTGCACTTATTTACAATACTGTTTTCATGTTTTAACGTATTTCATCAAGTACGATTGTACTGAGTATTTTTTACTCAATGGTATGTAGTACTAGTCTAAGTACTTATACTGATACTCTTGCCTTTTGCTTGTTTTGGAGTATTTGTACAATCTGGTATTGAAAGTATATTTCCTTCCCTGTGAAACAAAGCCGGGGTTCTTGTTCTTCATCTTTTTTATGTTCTGGCTCTGTCCTTGTCCTCCTCCTCCTTGTTCTTCTTCTAACCATTGAGTATTGCAGGATATCTTGGCGTGTTATTTGTAAGACATTCACTGCCAAAAATATTTAGTTGATTTATTAAAATATCTGCACAGTTTAAATAATAGGAGCTTATTTGTGTTGATAAGTAAAAGGAGCCACTATAGCTAACAGGCTGTAGAGTTTGAGAGTTGAGAGGCCAAAGCGGCTCCTGAATCAGACAAGAGAGATGAAAACTACAGTACAGTAGTTATCAGAGGCTTTCCCATAGACGTCCTCTGATTGGAATCAATATGTCGTTCAATAGGAGCGTCATTTGCCATGGTCTTGGTGAATTTACTGTTGATGAGCGTCCTCACCAAGCTGGAACTATTGATTGTTACGTGGCTCTTCTTAAATACCTTGATTATTGGAAAACATGAAGTTACTCTTAATGTGCTTCAGAAGGTTTTTGATGTGGTTGATTTGTTTAAAAGCAGAAATTGATTTTGAGCATTTTGTTTGCTTGGTACAAGCATTTATTCGCAGTACTTCTTGGGGGGGAATGTCAGTGCTTTTTACACCAATTAAAAATACATAATTGTTTCTGTATTGTCAAGACTTTCTATAATTTCACTGTTATAGTTTGGTTAACCAACATCAATTAAAAAACTTTTTGTTTCCCCAGAGCCCCCGGTGCCAATTGCACCACCTCAGCTGACTGCTGTTGGAGCCACCTACCTTTGGATCCAGCTGAACGCCAACAGCATCAATGGGGACGGCCCAATAATCGACAGAGAGGTGGAATACCGCACAGTGTCTGGCACCATGTACGACCTGCAGCCTGTAGACAAGACCACACACAAGATTGGCCACCTGGATCCAGACACAGAGTACGAGATCAGTGTTCTGCTGACCAGACCTCTGGAGGGAGGCACCGGAGCCCCCGGACCACCACTGAGGGCCAGGACCAAATGTGCTGGTGAGGCTAAAAATACCTTTATTTACAGAGCACCACTGGGAATTTAAGGAAATAATACATTATGTTGTTTCAAGGTGTCTTGTGAACAGGATTAAAACACAACATGCATCATATTGCAGATGTTGTGTAAAGTTGGCTTCTCCAAGCTTTGTGAGTAGACTAGATAATAGGTAGCAGTGTTATTATAGACAATCCAGTCAAATTACTCCTGTAATCGAGCTCACTACACAACACAACAGGCGTTGCCAAGTAGCCCTCTCTCAACTCTGGCTTCATAATTAATGATCCACAGGGAAGAATTTCATATTCGATTTTGATTTTTATGTCAGAAAATAATTTGCAATTGTTCAAAACGGTCTTTGAACCAGAAAATTAAGACAATAAAATCAGAGGGAAAGCAATTACTGGTTACTGATGACATTTCGAAAACTTTGTTTTAAAAAAATAATAACTTTTTGAATTTGTGTTTTTAAATGTTAAAATCCCCAAAACACAGATAGGTGTCGACGGTTAAATTAAACACTGAGTTGGCGTGTACAGTAAATTCTGTAATTGGCTTAACTTAAAAAGGACCACTGTGTGGGATTTAGTGGCATCAAGCATGGAGTTGAAACTACATTGCCCACGAAACATGCAAATCAAAACAAAAAACATGAATGTCCCTCTCTTGGTTCCACTGGTTGGTTTGTCCAATGGGCTACTGTAGAGACATGGAGTTCAACATGGTGAAGAAGATATGCAGTGTCTGTATATGTGGGTTCACTCTAAAATAAATACACTAATGATTGAATACACTAATGAAAACCTAGCTATGCATATTTTATTCCTGCCATAAATCCTACACACTCGACCTTTAACTCTTATTAGTGGTGGATCTGCAGCCTGCAAACTGTGTGTGCTTTAGTTTGTGACTGAGCTGCATCACTGTGCCAATAGGTGCTACGCATCTAAAAATAATGATAACATCTGTGTTCGAGCTAACAACTGGAAAAACAGGCGAGGTTCACTTTCACTGTCAGCACTTTGCACAATGAATGATACACTGATACATCAGAGAACAAAAGAGGCCCACTTGAGCACATAGAGAGAAGAGAGATATTGGACTTTGTAACACTTCTGTGAAGAGAGCGGTCAGAGCGGTTCGAGCTGTCCATTCATTCACCAAAAAAAAAAAGTATTAATATTGCCTTGGGCTTGTTGTATTTCAGTTTGTACCATCACTAATTTACTTTTACAAACAAAACATTTCAAAAAGATTCTTATTTTTACAAATCACCCCCTGCATGCAATAAATATCCATCAGGGCTCCATTGTTGGTGGAGCTCCATTGTGTTTCTCCTAAAGCCTCACAGCATTTGAAGCTGCTCATAATTGCCCAACATACATCATTGCCATTTTACTTAGGTAATCATTTTTCTGTAGTAGACGACGCCTTTTGTGTTTTCATTGTTTTTACCTATAGATCTTCATTAAGACTTCTGGCATCTGGACATAAATTGTCTCTTATCTAAGTAATGTGAGCACCTGGAACAATTAGAGCCATGCGTACTTCTTACAACATCACATGTAACAGGAAAAAAAGCTGATACCACCTATAAACCAAAGGGATAATAATAAGTTTAAATAACCTCTTTTAACTTCCCTTGTTATTTGGAACAGCTGTGTGTCACAATAATTGATATGATTTATAGTTTCCTCTAAACATAGCGCTGAAGACTGCCCCGCCACATGGTTAACTTTGTAACTATTTCTTTATTCAGCTTAATTCTCACTGCAAAGTCCGCTCAAGCTTCCTAATTCGTCAGCAACACAGATTGATATCATGTGTGCAGCACAGTGGCACCTTTTTAAATTTAGATCATTATACCGCCACCGTAATGTGAGCATTCAAACCCAAACATGTACATAAACACTCTGAGAATGCCTGATGATATTGTACAAATTGTCCTTCTCACAACATTAACCAGCTAAATTCCCATGTTGTACCACGGTGCCAACTCAGGGAACAAAACAAACCTAGCCTCAGCATTTTCCCTGGCTAATGCTGTTTGGTGTCCAGAGAAATGCTGATGAAAATGAGATTTTTCTCCCCTTCCCTGCCCAGGATGTAACCCCCTCTCCCCACTGTGAAGGTCATGAGCTTATTCATTTTTAGTCTGGCTGATAGGGATGAATGGCCCTACCTGTACAGCCTTCTGAGCCAGGCTCCGGCTCCTGCGGGGGTCCTGCCCCCTTGGCCACCATGCCGGTCACAGTCAGGGAGATTGATGGCCCCGGCTCCTGAAGTGTGTTTGAGGAAGCAGCTCTTGATCTTGTCCGGCTCTCTGCTGGTCTTTCCTACTGACAGGCTGGGCCTCAGCAGAGCTCCTAATTGAACGGTTAAGACTCACAGGGCTGTGTGATACATCACTGTTGATACAGACAGGCCCAGAGACTCACTCCCTCTCTCCCTGCACTGCTGTCTGGAGGCGCTAATGAAAATCTGTGGCCACTTTAGAGCACTGTCTCTCACATCATTATTCATAGCCATGCTTTGGTCACTTTGCAAACTGAGCAATGTTTCTGATGACAAAGGATGTTTTAATTCAATCTTCTGTAAAATGGGGGAATGTATAATGCAAGGACGCCACAGACTCAATACAGAAGCAGGAGGAAGAAAAGAGTTGCTTTTGAAAGGTTTTCTTTCCCATGAAGCACTTCCATTACTTCTCTAGTGAACATCAAAAGAATTTCTTATCCAAGGCTGTGTGATTGCTCTAGGGGGTTATTTGTGGGTTTCAAGGGTGTGCAAAATCATTCAAACAACATTTCGCGTTTGCATATCCTCATGTCTTTGGACCATCAATGTCAAGTTTTACAACTTGTCAACATTTCTCATTTTCCCCTTTTTCCACCGGGGCGAAATTACTCACCAAACATTTTTGAAGTAAAAGACAAAAAGCATTCGGTAACCGCGCTACCCTCTTTCCTTGTGAAATGTGTGTCTGTGTGAAGTTGTTTACCACTTCAAAGTTCTCCACGCTTGGTAAGTGCTACTTGAAGGAAGACAGTGTATAATATCAGGTGGGTGCCCTAGGATCACAGCAGGGTGCCCTGCATTTCAGCACTACACTACTGAGAGACCATCTCACACAGAGAAACCATTTCCAGCACACACTGGGAAGTCAGATAAGCAAGCTTTAAACAACAACTACTCCTCTGCTGTCTGAGCAGATCTGTGTGTGGCAAGAAGATCTTTTCAATCTTCACATCGTACTCTGCTCAGGCTCCAACTTTACAAGCGAAACATTTGGAACATTTTGTTCTGACGACGGTTATTTTTGTCACTCTAACAATGTCTGAATCAATCAGCTCTGTTAATAATTTTAAAACCCCATTTAAAGTCGATTGAGTATGTGCATGTTTTTCCACACAGCTAGTTTCCATGGTAGAAGGAAAGTCTGTCCCGTGTGCCTCATCTCCACCCCGTGGCCTTTGCTGTCCCGCTGGCACTCGGGCGCTTTAAAAATGGCAGTACATGACGTCCATGCTGGGTCCAAACACCTGCTCAGACTCCAGCCTCTGCCAACTCCACATCTCCATCTATAAGTTGTCTCCATCTGCGCTCTGATACCACGTGGGAGTAGTCTCATCTGTTTGTTTTTACTTTGCCATTCTGTTGCACTGAGTGCTATTAAACACGGGGGAATCTGCGTTAATCAGGGATCAGCCCTCGCTTAAACATTCATTTAGAACAGTGGAGAGTAAGGAGGAGCTGCGCAATTATGCTCACCCACACCAAGGTTAGTTATTTGCATTTAGCCTCCTGGATAATTTGTGAAAGACCAGGTCTGTTCTGCTGCAAATAAGAGTGATGCCGGTGTTTGGCAACATGCAAAAGATTGGTAGTAGTAGAATTACTTTATTTGCCAAGTACAGTAAGTTGTCTCAGTGACACTAGTTCAGGGACATAACAGATCTTCAAAACAAGTGTGAATGTTGTTGTTGTGAAAGTGAATTTAAGCCAAATTTTTGAACACGCTCCTTCCCAAAATTCCTGCAAACCTTTTACATGTTTTCAGAAAATCATTTGTGCTTCAATAAAGTTTCTTGGCTCAACCAAGTAAAACATTTCTAAAACACACTTTCAGTAAAAGATCATTTTAAACTGATAATTCTTTTTCTATCCATGCATTCAGAAATCTATTATGTTTGCAGCATCTTTGTGACATCAAGTAAAAATGTAAACACTGGAACCTGTACATGGGCAAAACATTATAGCAGATGTGTAGTAATCATATAAACGTGTGAAAAACTGGTTTTCAAACATACTTAGGAAATAAATACAAATAAAATCGGATGCTCCTTGCATGCCGTAAATTAAAATAAATGTTATATATTCAAAGTTGATGCAGAGGTTGGATACCAGAGTTGTAGCAACAAAAGCAGCCAATGCGTTTACAGCCATGACTTTACTTATCATCCATTTAGAGTAAAATAAGTCTTCACTGACATGACTAGCTCAACCACTTTCACCAAAAACTCTCTCTGGTCTTTGCTCACACACCACCATCGCTATCCAGTAATATCCTGTACCGTATTAAGCTTTACACCAGAGAAAGAGAACTTTTCCAATCATAACTATAGTTTCCATGAATGAAGAAATTGTTCTTCATTTAGACATATCAATTAGATTGATCATTATTAAAAAGTTTTATTATGTGCATAAAGATACCTTTTAAATAATAAAATGGACAGAAAAACATTGACAGAATTATCAGTAAGCAAAGGTTGGAGAGGGCAGCTTTGGATGAAAGGTGTGGTCTTCGCCAGGGTTAGAATAATCCTTTATCCATTCTCATGTACATCACAGCACTTAGCAAAATGCATTTGGGTTGAGCTGCATAAGGAGTGAGCAGTACAGTCTTGGTGAAGTGTACCATGAGGAAGTTATTCTAAATCGAACGAGAGACATGAACTCTTTATGAAAGCGCTTCTGTGCGAATTTGTACTATGTATAGAAACACTGTCTGAGGAACACCATCACTGCCAGGCGCTGAATCATGCACGAACCTTGAATTGTTACCCCTGTTACACAGGCACAGATAGCACATTAAGAATCATATAGACTGTGCAGTCTGTTGATGCCAATTAGTGAAATCTCAACCTTTTCTTTCATCTTTTATCCAGCCTTACAAATTAAGTTAATGTCATTTCATTTTTCTGCCATTGTTCAGCTGTCAAAGGGGCTTTGAAAAGTGCAATCTACCGTATAATGTACCGTATTGTTAATTTGTCAAGAAACCACTTTGATAGACAAGAAGATTTAATGACCTGACATACTGTAAGGACAGTCGAGGCTTGGTACCACTTGAATGAAGTTTCTGTGGATATTCTTTTTCTCTTTCAAGAATTTGTGGCCAGTTTTGGTGAAACTTATGTTCAGCTCTGGAAAATTCACAGGTCGAATTTCACCTTTGTTGATCTTCGGTACCTGCAAGACCCTTTGATGCCTGGACGTCTTAAAGCGAGGATGTGATTGACCTTTTCCTCCAGAAAATACTGATCGTTTATATACTTCAAACAGAAACTCTATAGTCAGAATTAAATAAGCAGATCGGGAAGGATGCTGCATTGCCGAAGGACTCGAAGGACTGATATGTTAGATATTGTGCTTAAGTTATTTTCAGAGTCTGTATATTTGGCCTTGCCTTGTTTAACTTGACATTTTATTAACCAAGATAGCATGTCTACAGTGCAAACTGCCTCAGTGAGGTCTAACCTTTTCATGAAGGGTTTTTATTTTTCCAACAGCTCAGATTGAGCAGACACGTCTCTGTGGGTGTAATAGGAAAGAAGCTAGGTTTGATGTGTCTAATTAACAGTATTGTTGCCTTTAAGGCAAGAATAGAAAGCCACTTCACCTCACCATCTCAGATAACATTGGTCCACAATGTTGCACAAACCACAATGGCTGGCAGTCATGTGACCTATAGGGGTTTATATATTGTCTGCAGCGAGGCGAATGAAAAGCCTCAGTTTGAGGCCCATCGAATTTGTGTTCTTTTGTCAGTCAGAGAAAACACGGTAGATTGAGTTTGCGGTGTGCAGGAAGGTTATAGGAGCACCACAATAAGTCTTTTTATCACAAGGCAGTTGGAAGCAGAATGGCGAATTGTGTTCTTGGATATTGGGTCCACAAAAGGCAAATTGTGTTTTTCTCAATGGCACATCTTCAAACAACTGCTTTTCGGAAAGGAGACAGACACAGAGTGAGAGAGCATTTATAGCTGTTTTTTTATTATTATTATTATTATTCCCCTCATTGCCATCACTCCATCTATCTATTCCCCAAACACGAAGGAAGTAAGACTCTGAGAACAGATGTGCACGAATGATACTCTGGTGACATCCCTGTAAACTTAGTCTCTTCTTACTGTAGAGCCGCCTCTACAGCTCCTCACAAACAATTATCATTGAGGTTGTTTGTAACCTCAACTCTTAAGTCTCAAGAGAATGATGAATAGCTGTAGTTTAGTCAGGCTTGGCAAGATCTTCTTTTTTTTCTGCTGTTTTTAAAATTTGAGCTGAAATGCTTCTCAAGGTCTTTTAAATGTTTCTATTCTTCATGTTTAATTATTAATAGTCTATCCGCTGTAATTTTTGTCACAGATTTTCTCCGTCCTTTTGCTGAATTATAGATGTCCTATTCCCCTTGCTCAGGCGTTCGGGAAGCACTCATTCAGTCTGGTTGTATAACTCTAACTCAAGAACATTTGCGCGTCTCCTCCTCACTTAAAGGACAGGAATGTGAGGAAGGCTGCGATTTATATCCCGCATTCCACCACCTAGATAGCCAGATCTAAGATCTCATATATCTCCTAAGTAGGTGGCTCAGAAAGCGCAGCAACCATTTCACAAAGTCAAGCGCTTCACTTTGATTTACACTCTGGGTAACACCCTGAGTTGAGTGCGACACATGCAGGTTTTTGGGCGACAAATGACAATGCCACGCGAGCCATCTGGGGAGTGTTGAAGTTGAAGAATCACCTTGGTAACCTCCCACTGCTCCTGTAGAGATTGCGTCCCCGTCGGTAAATGAGGGCTTGTGTTCTTCCCGTTTGTAAGCCCTAACCACAGGCGTTTTCCCCGGGAACCGTAACACAAGGAGACAAAGCCTGCTCTGATAGTGGAGATGGATGTGCGGGCATGTGTATGTGTTAAGACAGTTGTGGAAGCAGGAGGAAGGAGGAGGAAGGAGGAAGGGGGGGAGGTCAGTCTACCTGTCACTCTGACCCCAATCACCGCGCAGCATATTGGTGGAAACGAAATGAAAGATTGATTTAACCAGTTCCACCTCCGCTGCCTCTTCTCTTTCCATCAACTGGCTGTCCATTTGTTTTCATCCGGTTTGTTGGACTCGCGCTTCCCTTCACCTTTTGCCCCCCTGAGGAACATTTGCTAGGTTTGTTCTTTTTAATCCCTGTAAACGGTCAGTGATAGAAAATACTGCCTGCTGATGTTTTATACACTGATATTTATTGAGTTATATATTCCATTTTCTTTTTTATATAACATTTTTTAGATGCCGCAGTTGACAGTAGCAACCTTTTATGACTTGCGACTGCAGGGGTTTGGTATCTTAAGGAGATGGAAAAGAGGTTATTTGCTTCTTGCAGAAAAGTCTTCAGCGATGGTAATATCACCTCAAGTGCTTTGCTATTGTACTCAGCAGCACAGTACTTACTTTCGTCTCCTCCCCATTAAATGCTACTGTCATGAGGAATAAACTGCAGGACCCCTTTTAGCTTTAGTGGGCTTTAAACTACTGCACTGCCCTGTATGTTAAGAAACATGATGAGAGTACGTAACCATTATTAATTCATGAAATTACTGATTCCATTAAGATGTACAGTATGTATGGATTATGAGGCATGCTAGTGGAGCCACTCATGTGTGAGGTTGAAAATAAAAGGCACTCCTATTGTTGGATCTCACAATCATTAGATAGTTAGAGCCCAAAGAGGAATTAGTTGCGGATAATGCAATATTACTCAGTTTCCCTGGTGCATATTTGCCAAAATGTTCATTTGAAACAATATAAACTTTGGCAAGAAGGAAGAGAGTGAAGCAAAAATTACAAAGGGTTCAAACCTTTAAGCTGCAGGCTTCTTTAGAAGAGTTTATCAGATCCTCACACCCTTTCGTTGATGGATTAGGGGGTGCCTGTGTCCGACCATTTCTGTAAACAGACAATCCAACGGTGACACTTCATGCCGTGATTGGCAGCTGTTCCGAGAGCCGAATTTGATCTTCTCTCTGGCTCTTTTTCATTCCTGACACAACAATTTCTGTCACTTTTCATGTCTTCCAGGAGAGTCTCTCTGAAAATGTGCACCCTTATCCCCATATTTGAACGTTATCGCATCTTCCTCGTCTCTCTATTCACTTCTTTTTACAGTTTGTTGCCACTCAGAGCAACTATAAACGCTTCATTTATGACGTGGCTGGACAACCGGTTGTTGGAACTAGTTCTGTTCAAGCATAACTCGACCGTTAAATGCTGTAGACTGTAGTTCCATCCATAAAATCACACATAATAAATGATAAACACATCTAAATACACGTTCTCAGTCACGCTTGTTGGCTTTCTTAGAGAGCAGCATTCAGCGGGGTGGTCGATCATGAGCACGGACAAGCACTAACTTGGTATGACTTGACAGTCTTGAGTCTTGTCATGCATCATCCTCCTCTGCTGGTAGGGTGTATCTTACTTTCCCTCTCCCTTTTTTATTCAGCGCTGTAAGAATGAAGGCATTCGCCCATTCATCTCCACCCCTACAGCTTTGGGGGGTTCATCAGACAAGGTGGCAGCCCTGCCTGGCCCGGCGCTGGAGCTCATTCTGTGGTTTCAATTCAATCCAGAGTGTTGTAGGCCCCCTCCGCCCCTCATCCTCACCCATCATGGCAGTCTCATCTATCATGAGGCCTATAAAGAAGGACTTGATAGAGTGAGGAGCGACCAGCACCATTCAATAAATCCTTGTGATTATCCACGCCTCCAAGGTGTATGGGCAAAGTGCCTGTGCGTGTGTGTGTGTGTGTGTGTCCCGAGCACGTGGACATTTGTCTCTGACTTTGTAATGGGTGTAGAGGGCGATTTTAGAACACAAGAGGTCCGTGTACAGCATCTTTAAAGTGCTATCAATTATAACATGTGTACACGCGTCAACCCCAAGGCCTGGTTTGACTTGTTGCATTTGATGACAACAAAAACCTTGGCACTTCTAGCCCCCCCCCCCCTCTTTTTTCCTGTCTTAGCTTTCCCTCTCCAGTCCCCCCCCTACCCACCCAGCCATCCACCCACACATTGACTCCCTCCATCTCCCCCTCTTAACCTCCCTCCCCTCCCCTCTTTCTCTTCCTCCAGAGGATTGCATAGAGGAGCACTCTAGGAGGGTGATGGAGCTTTGATTGTCGGTTATCAAAAGCTATCATTACGGCTCGCTTCTGCGGGATATGAAAATGATTTCCTAAGTGTAAAACCCATGTCATTACCTCAATGGCCTCAGTGCTATCACTGAGATGTAATAGAAAGAGGCAAACAAATGTGCTGCCTCCCAGCCCGCCCAGCTCAAACAGAACAGAGTGAATAACACACAGCAATGGAGAGATAAGTGATGGCAATACCAGGCCTCACTGCCTAGAATGGAACACTTTACATGAAAACAGCTCTCTGACCGGGATTTAATCTTCGCCGTTGTCATGTTGTTTTGGTACTGTCTACAACGAAAGGCGCCTGCGTGTGACAAGCCCCGGATGACATCCTCCAGCAAGGAATTTGACAGTCTACATGCCATCCTGTGAAAGTCGAAGCATTTCTCTTTTTTTTTTCATCAAACCACAAGGCTCCCTCCTCCTCCTCCTCCTCCTCCAACCTGAGCACCGTTTCATCTTGATGAGATAGAAACCAGGAGCTCAGGAGCCACATTGATTTGACGGCGGTTTCTAATCATTGGGGAAGTAGTCTTTTCTTCCCCCCTCCTGGTTCTGTTTGCTGAGCAGGGAGATGGAAGTCTATGCCAGCACCAGGCTTTTCTGCTCTTAATCGATGTGGATCTGATAAAGATCCCGGCTTTCTGAATGACTTGTACGGCATGAAGATCTGATAAGTAAATCCTTCTTCTGTACATATAGCCGACAAGATGCTGAGGAACCAGATCCGTGCGGCTGTACGGGGGGGGTGTATGGACGCTGCTTCACTCACAGTAAACACACGTTGTCCCTCTCGTACACCAACACACCACACACTTGTCTCGCAGTAAAGTGGCTGTGCTCCGGACATGCCCAATTTGTTTCCTTTCATCCAGGACTAATGTCTCGCTCTACCCAGGGGCTAAGTGCACCATTTGAACACCCTCTCTAGGACAGACGGCTGCAACATGCGGTTATTTGTTGTTTTTGTTTTCACGTTTTTTTGGGGAGGGGAAATCATATTCTCACTTCAGCGGCAGCGGGCATGTATGCAGGGCCTGTTTTAAAATTAACAAGAGGCAATAATGTGCTGATAATTTCTAAAAACATTATTTAAATGTCAGACTGTGATGACAAAAAATTCACTAATAGTTCTGTGTAAATGTCAAATTCAAATTATTCAATTACATCAGCGAGTGTGGGGCAGGTGATAATTTGTCCACCGCTTGGAATACCAATCTGGCTCTCACTGGAGCTCATTCTTTGTGCCCTGGCATAAGATAGACCTCAGCAATTTCCTGCTCCAAGGGATGCTTTCATAGCCATTATTATAACTCTATTCCACTAGAAATATCTGCTATACCAGAGAGATATTACAGTCATATTTTCAGCACTTTCACAAGAATGTCGCCCTCAGTGTGCGATAGCTTGTGAGGATTGTTAAAAAAAAAAATGGTATGGATTTCAAGAGATAGCCCTGTTATTCCTTGTTGTGATTTGTGTTTATGCTTTTTGATACTGAGCCTCTCACTGCTCAGTCAATAAAACTAAACTAGCAGTCACAGTAGACTGGGGGAAATAGGCTCATCTCATCAGCTGTCATTCATGGGCCTATGGGCCTGTTTTTTTAAAAATGTCTGCACAGCCTTCATCTATAATGCACGGAAAGGATTTATAAAGGATATCAGCCATTCACCACGACCCCGGTTCAGATTAAGTGGGTGGAGGACGGTACACAGTGTTGTTGGTTTTTTTTTTGTCTTTTTCCTCTTTCTTCAAAGTCAACCATGACCAGGCTCTGAAATGGATGAGGCACCTTGTTGTTCATGAAAACAAATGATGTCATTCTGAGTCATGGGGTACAAGTTGTGATTGGGCGTCCGCCACAGATCGTCACATTTTACTGCCTCCCTCAGACAGCTGGCATTTGCACTGCAGGGAGCCAATGGGGCAACAAACAATTAGCCTTTTTTTCAACAAAACTCCAGGGATAGGCTATAGAATAGTCATAAGAGCTGTTTACTAAATGTCCCTTTATGTACTTTCACCATCACTGTTGGCTGACTGGAAAAAAAAAATATCTGTGTAATGTTCTTATCCTGTGCCAACTGCTGAATTTTAATATCTCTATCAATAAATGAGTCCTCTTATTTTATGGGGACCATTTCTCCTCACAAATATATCTTTTCTCACAAGTGATTCCCATTCTTGTTGGCATCTCTCCGTTGGCCTGAATTAAACGTGCAATGGACATTATCTATGATGTCCCATAAAGATGGTAGTGTGACATTCGCCTTGAACGCTCCAGAAATGAGACTTTCCCTCCAAGCCCCGCTCGTGCACGTCTGCTTGAGATTCACACTTTGGTGCATTTGTCACTTTGAGAGCATCTGGTTTAATTTGATTTCTGTGCCTGGCCACCCTGCAATTCTCTGCGCTTTTAGTGTAACCGTTGCCTACTGAGTGCGGCCAACAGATAGTTCCACAAATAAAGGGGTTTAAACTTCTATTTTCTGGATGGCTTTTCCCAACATCGCAACCTATTTGAGGAAACCCGTTTTCCTTCGCTGCTTCTTCCCAGTTCTGTGTCAAAGTCACTCGTTTTTTTGGTGTGATTGGTTTAAAATGGCAGATTCACTTTGTGAATTATTACCTTTATCCATATACTTTAGTAGTACAATGGAGTTGGCATACTTGTTGTCTATTATGCTTAATATACTTGACTGTCTTGCAATAAAAGTGGATATTTTAACAGTTATTTGGAGGTCAGAGACTCAAAGGTAGTACATTTTAAAGAATGCCCCTACACAGTGATGCCAAAAGGTTTTTGCAAGCTACAATGCAGAACAGCACTCAGTGAGTCGCACATTTATATAGTTTCTTCAGGTATTGTTTAAACTGTTATAAAAAAACGGATAGACGTAGACGCTCCGTCAAGGATTTCAGCAGCTTGTTGCACTCTGAAGACCTATCGTGACAAATCCTCCTAAAAGAGAAACTAATTGCCATTTTTTTGCCCATTTTTCAGACAGATCTCTTTTATTTTTTTTTCCAGTTGTAGCCCTTTGTATACGCTTCATGTACTGCATGCTGCACATTGATATCCCTTTCCTCATCTGTCTTCAATAGCTCTTCCTCTGCCTCCTTTGGGTCCTTCTAGTGCTATTTCATCTGCTCTATGAACGCGCAGGAGAGATCACATCCGTTGTTTCTCCTTGTGAGATCTGAAAAAAAAAAAGTCTACCACCTTTCATTCAAGCAGCAGACAACTTTTATTTTCTCCCGCCGTGTTTCTTTTTGCTCTCTTTTATCACTTGTACATGTTTCTGTCATTCACATGTCAGGACCTAATTTACTGGAAAAAGATTGCTCACTTTTTTTGTGTGGCGTCACAGTAAACCTAAAGAAGGGAAAAAAAAGGATTTTATTGTTTATTATTTTTGTACGTTTTTGAAGGATTCTCTGTGAAAGTGTCTCTCTGTAGGTATGCACTGGGCATAGGTGCAAAAATAAAATGTGTACTCTGTCATAAAGATTCCTGCTTGTTTGCCATGTTGTTTGTGCAGCCTGTAGAAATGAACAACATGCTGGAGCTCCAGTCCGGTCTCTCCCGTCCATGCACCTCCAGAATGTTAAACATGGCTGCCGTGGCTGCCTCTGAATTGCTGGACTGTGTCTCCTGGGGAACGGGGAAATTGAGCCCTGGCTCTTCCTAATAGGTGGTAAAGTGTTAAGTTCCAGAGAAATGGACTGCGAATTTAACCTGGAATGGAAATTGATCCCATTACCTTGTGCTTGGGCTGCTTTCCTCCCGTAGGTATGGGAGGCAGCGAGAGAAGGAGAGAGAGCAAGGAGGGAAAATAGACAGAGGAGGATGAGGAGAAAAGGGAGAGCGGGAAATAGAAATGGGGGAGTCACAGAAAAAGGAGAGAATAAATAGAGAGAGGGGAACGGAGGGAGAAAATGGAAGAGAAAAGGCATGGAGGCACAGTGTGTATGTGATTAGAGGTGATAGGATGGCAGTGGGGGTTGTATCCTGCCTGGATTGACAGGATGGCTGACTCTGTATCAGTGTGGTGCTAATAGCTGACCGCCACTGGGCGAGATGGAAAAGGGAGAGAGAGGAAAAGGCAGAGGACAAGGTAGAAGGAGCAGAGGAAACGGCACGCTCTGAAGGGATGATACACCTCCCGCTGAGGGTTTCCACCAACAGACCTGTGGTGTCTTGGTGTGTGCAGCTGCTGTGAGACCGAGTTAGCAACGGTGATGTGGCAGCAGTATCAGGCCATGCCTTTTGAAATTTTAAAATATTTTCAAGAAATATGAATTCCAAACAGAGGAAATGGTATTTCAATATATATAAAAAAGTATTGACTGGTTCTCAATCTTGTAGTAGATTTTCTTTGACCCAAATGAACACCGGCTCTGGTGTAGACCTCAGTAATTTCCTTGATTTTTATTTTTTATTTTTATTTTATTGAAACTATCCAGCACTACCCGTCATTTCTTTAACGCCTAATTGATTATTTTGATGTGCTCTCACACTCCACTCTCTCTGTCTATCCCAACAGAGCCCATGCACGGCCCGCGAAGGCTAGAAGTCGTGGACATCCAATCCAAACAGGTGACAGTGCGCTGGGAGCCTCTGGGTTACAACGTGACCCGCTGCCATAGCTACAACCTCACCGTTCAGTACCGCTCCAGGGTGGCCGGCAAGGAGGAGACCCGGGAGGAAGTGTGCTACGACACCCAGAGCCGCGATCCTCAGCACACCATCCACAACCTGACGCCTTTCACCAATCTCAGTGTCAAGCTGGTGCTGCGCAATCCGGAGGGGGTCATGGAGAGCACAGAACTGGAGGTTCAGACTGATGAGGACGGTGAGTGTGATGCATATTTTATATATCTAGATTAGCTGTTTTAAATTGAAACCATGCAAACTCACGTTTAAAACAGCTAAATTAAAACTAATATTTTCAAATATTGAATTTTGGAAAAGCGTATAATTTACTAATTCTTAAGCATGGAAAATAACATTTATTATTTTCAACAACAACCAACCCTGAAGGATTTCCTTTTGTGCAAAAAAACATTAATAAATGCACTTTAGAAATGTCCTTAAAACTCCACTATAATGTGTTAGGAACAAGCAACAAGTGAAATGAAGTGTGAATGCGGACGTACCAAAAACTGCAGTTCCTTAAACGTCCACTTGAGGTTGGCTACAGAACGTCTCCATAAGCCCGCATGTTGAAATGTTCAACTTCACAGCAGAAATAAACATGTTTACAGCCTGGTATTCAGCTCTTCAGAGACGTGTGGATGATGTCAGAAATAGAAACTATATTAAATCTTTATTTCAGCTTAATTTCAGACGATCGAAAACAGAAAGCCCATGAAAGAAATCTCACTTTTTCTCACGTCTTTCATTAACATTTGCAAATCGTTTCCAGATGTACCTTTTCTGTTTGTTTGTTTTTTTGTGGCCGTTTAAAGGAAAATTAAGTTTCTGGTCTCCGACTGCAGACTTTACTTTATTATTAAAGTTGTTTTCATCTTTAGGATGGGTGGATGATTCTCAGCCGATCACAAATACCATGCACTCAGAACAAGTTTGGGATTTTCTCAAATATTTTTCAGGAGAGCACAGGAGTCAGACAACAAGCCTCTGTGTTGTATGCTTGTTTCACCTCCTTCAAAGATGAAAGATCTTCTGTGTTGCCTCAGCAGACACAGGAAATGAACTCTATAGAAGTCTCAAGGAACCCCGGCCGCCAGATAACAAACAGGCTCAGCTGACGAAAAGAGAGTCTTGTCATGTCTGGCTCAGATATCTGCGGTTGGAAACTTGAAAGTGGCAACTGTTTCTCACTCTCTGACTGCTGCATGTCTGTGGATCTGTGTGCTTAGGATCTCATGGGAACAAGTGTACAGACAGGGTGTAGCTGCAGTTGCATACTTGAAGATAAATCTTGGAAAAAAAAAAAAAAAGAGAAGACATCTCTGCATCGTTCTGTTTTACTTACAGAATGAAAGCAATTCACACGAGGGGTTAAAGTACCTGATCTGTTTGGCAATATCTCGGTACAAGTAAACATAGCGGAAAGATTAAGATTCCCACCATTCCCATGGGGTGACTAGTTCATCTTTGTCTGCAACACAGTTTTATCTGTGCGGAAGGTGTTCAGCTTTGCTGTAAAACATGTATCTGGGTGTGTGTGTGTGTGTGTATTGAGTGACAAAGAGCTCAAATAATCTCACATATTCCTATTGAGATGTGTTTGACTTTGGCTCATGGCCATTTGTGTAACGTAGGTCCTTGAAAAGCTCTTTTATTGATTGCTTCATGCACGTCATAAATCATAACAGCAAGGGAGGGAATGGCTGTCATTCAATTTTTTATTGACATTTAAACTTGACAAACATGCCCACAATTTATATCCATGGAAAATTCTACCGCGTACCCTTTTTATAAACACATTTCCACCTTGAAAATTGCCGCTCCGCCACCAGTTTTGAGAAATGTGTCTGTAATCATTTCCCCACAGTGCCAGGGGCTGTTCCTCTGGAGTCCATTCAGGGCAGCGCCTACGAGGAGAAGATCATCCTGAAGTGGAGAGAGCCAGCCCAGACCTACGGGATCATCACTCAGTACGAGGTACAACAATATAACATTGATTTGATTAGCTTAGCCGCTTTCTGTCCGTCTCAAACGAATTTGGGCGCAGAGAAGTTGGCAGCATGTTCGAGTGCTGTCGTATCTGGCTTGCTCTCTTTTCTCCAAGCATGTATTTCCAAGCGTTTTCTAAAGTGTTCCCATGTAGTAATATCCTTTTATACAGTCATGTTGTTTTAAAGCAGATAGATTGAAGGTCACAAGCATTTATTGTTGCTTTTCAGCTCGTATATTCAGTGATATCTTTGGATTCTCTCAATCTCTTAATGGTATTCTTGAATTCCATACATTTTTTGCATTTGTGCATTGATAATCGTTGTTCTTGAACTGTTGGACAGTTTTTCACAACATCATGAACCTTGCACATCCTTGCTCATTGAGGATGCCCCTTTCATTGATGGCATCAAATAACTGTACGTGTTTTGTATTTGATTAAATATACAGTAGGTATAAAGGGATTTGCAGATCACTGCATTCTGTTTATGATTTTCACAGTGTACCAACTCTTTTAAATCAGGGGTTGTACTTCCAATATAAAGATTATTTTTTTCTCCTCCACCTCTCTGTGGACGGTGTGCATTTCTTTGAGTTTCTTTGAATCCTGTTTTCCACAACAGTGATTGGCAGTAGTTGTACAGTGCTGTCAGAGAAATGTTTATCATGTGAATCACTTTTTTTCTTGAGCTTGGGTTTGGGAATTAAGTCCACATAACAAAGGTCTACAGTATTTTATAAAATGAGTTAAACCTAGACATTCTCCAGTAAATCAGGCTATTAATTCTTTTCATTTATTTGTTCCACAAAACTGATTTAATGTTGCACAAGTACCAACCTCCATGGCTGGGACTGTAATTCGTGGAGCATCCACTTGAGGCTGGCTCCAGAAGTGAGTCAGTCTCCATAAGTCCCCACGTTGAAAAGTCCAACTTCACAGTAGAAATAAACATGTTTACAGCCTGGTACAAAAACTACCATGGAAACTTTTTCTTTCAGCTCATCCATCCTGGTCAGGTTAATTTTTTAGGCTTAGGTTCATCTCAGGCTTGACAAAGTGATTACTTCCTGTGCAGCCTTTTAATATGATCATAATATACAAATAAATTATTCTGTTAGGCCTCTGTTTTTAAACATTTTGTCTTGGACATGTTATCTAACTTTTAGCCCTGCTGATGATATGAGATAAAATACTAGTTTACTGACTGGACTTGAATCCAACTTGACAAGATTATTAGGGGGAGCTGACAGCAGCAAATCAGCAGGATGAGTTTAATTAGTTATTACGCTGGATTAGCCTAAATTTACAGTTTTGAAACCAGCTTAAACCTGAATCACATCATTCACAAAAAACACTTTTTTTTTGCCTCTTTTATAAAGAACCACCCAAGTGTGTTTGATCGCTTTCCTTGGGTATATATCAGCTGCAAACTGCTGTCATCTTCCGTCCTTCAACACACGTACGACCCCTAAAGAAAATACAATCTCCGAAACACACCTCCAACACATATCACGATTCAGCGCCAAGCAAATGTTGACATAAGGCTTCACACGGTCCCTGCCAGCCTTGTCCGGGAGCTGCACTGAGTCTTGAATAATAGAAACAGTCTCCACACACACATACACACAAGAACGGCGTATGTACACATTGATCTTAACCAGCTTAAGGTGGAAGTAATCCTCCAGGCTATCCCACAGATTGATTCTCCTCTGTTGATTCTCCGTCTTGTCGCTGTTTGCTCACGCTTGATATTTTGACTAGGTTAGCAGTCATTGACAGGGCTGTTTCTCACACAAGGAGAGCAGATTGAACAGTAAAAGCGATGCAATCAGGGTTGTTGTATCGGTTGCTCCATCCACTGCCATGCCATCAGATGACTGAGGCGAATAAAATATGAAATAGATATTCTCGTAGAGGACAGTTCAATCAAAGCAAGTCTTGAAGAATCATAACAGGCCCTGTTTATTCAAGGGTATGTAGTACAGAGTCCTCTGCACTTAGAGGTGCTGGCAGAGACGTCCATAAAAAACACTAACTTTACCGCACACTTAATCACTTTTAGAGCTACATGTTTCAGTTGTTTGTCTTTTTAAAAATTTAATGCTACAGGTAAAAGCATTCAGAGCAAATGTTGTGGTTTGCATTGCCGCTCATATTTATGTTGAGGCAAATGTGTTTCATTTATAAAATACCCACTCCGGGCTATTATATTTGAATGCTGCAGCTCTCTGTCTTTGTCTAGAGAGCCTTAACGGTATAGTAATGTGGTTTTAATGTACAGTAAGGAATCATTATAGTTCCCCCAACATAATGTAGTATAACTGGTTTTACTATAGACTAAGAAAGAATATTAATATTCATCTTAAACAGGGTGACGGATGAGGAAAATCTAGTAAGCCGGCAGCGCGCTCCAGGTCGTTCCCAACTCGCTCTCTGGTTTAAAAAAAGTAACCCACAAAATATTCTACCGTTATTCCACAGAAGTTGATCCTTACAAGTCAGGACCTTTCTTTGATTTGACATTATCAAAGGACTCAAAGTGAAATACGTCTGACAAGACCTGATATCAAAGAGATTTCAGCTCTGTTGCTTTTTGACCAACCTCTGTGAATGGCAGCTTATTGCTTTTTCAAACAGACATGAGCCGGCATCCTTTTTTTTTTTTAAATTGTCCAATTATTCTTTGTTCATCAGCCATATTTAGCAATACTAATTAATTGTGAAGCAGCATCAAAGTAAGATGTGCATCCCATTCCCTTTTAGGGGAATGGCAACTATTATTGAAAGGTAACTGTGTTTTCAGAAAAGCAAAAGTACTATTAAGTGAAGCCATTTCCCTTAAAAGCCAGTATTCCTATAAAACATACAGCCTTTTTACTCATATTTAGATTATTAATATTTACTGTAGGTCTGTCTTTGAAGGTTGAAGTCGTCTTCAGATGAGAACGTTGGCAGAATTGAGTTGGCTTTCTGTTCCAGTTCATCATTTTACTCACACGTGTGACATCTTATTTGGCGTTCTTCATTATTTCACGAATAAAGGTGTCAGAGATTATACAGAGATTTATATTTTATGAATCATAAATTAGACATTTACCTCCCTCAGATAGAAACTAAAAAAAGCTTAATATATCTGATCAAGTAATAGTTACATAACCCCAAATGAATTGCTCAAATATTCCCCATTATTTTATTTTTTTTCCCCGTCAGTTCCGTTATAATTGTAAAAACTTGTCCATGTGCCCAGTGTTGATGAGTCATTTCAAATTGCTCTCCCTCTTCCTGAAATGTTATGATATAGGATTTGGCATCACAGACTAATTTCACAGACAAAGACTAAATGAGAAGGCCTCCAAGCATTTCAAAACTTGATGGACACAAATTATGCAGCACTCCTAACTCCCTTTGTGTTCCTTAATTGGAATTATAATGGAGGTTTTCCTCGACGAGCAGAGGCATTTTCTTAAAGTGGGACTTTACAGTTATTCAAAATAGATTAGCAAAAACACTCACCTTAATGCTTCCCTCCAGAGCTCCCTGTGTTTATTAATGGTGAAGGAATACATTAAGTGCATTTCCTCTCTCCTTGAAAACCACAAGCCTGCATCAGCTTTGGAGGAAAAATACTATGTACCTCTGCTTTTACAGTTGAAGTGAGACAGCTCCTCTCTATAGACCTTTTGTACATCAGTAATTTGGGAAATGCTGGCATAAAGCCTTGTTGACATAAAGACGCTCACACATGAGGCGAGAGCATCTTTTCTCGACACTTAAATATTGCTCTGTGGCATTTGGCTAAACTGAGAAGTGCAGAGAAGATGGAGAAGTCAATATAGGGACTTTTTGGACTTCATTATATGAGGCTTTTCCCAATATTGTGTCAGTTAATTCAACATGATACGGTAATATAATCACATCATATTGTTGTACAATAAATATAAATTAAATTAAGTGGCAACCTCTGTGGCTGTGAAGTGAAGCCAATGCAGAAGTCTCAAAAACTGGAGTTCCTCAAACCGCCACTTGAGGCTGGTTATAAAATGAGTCAATCTTCATAAGCCCCCATGTTAAAATGCAGAAATAAACATGTGTACAGCCTGGTACAGAAAACAGTTTTGGTCTCTATAGCTAATTTCTAAGTTCCAATTATTTTTCCAGGCTTAGTTCTGCAGAATTAACAGTATGGCCACTGATTTACAGGTGGGTGCTGCTGTTTCAGGCTTGTTTGAGCAACCAGCCCGCCTCAGGTCCACCAACGATCCACGTCTTTGTCCATTTTTAGATCAGCCGGGAGCTAGCAGATTCTCATATGATGTCCATGTTTTGTACTGTCTGTGTCCTAAACACATAAAATGTTCATGTTCACCTTCTTTAGTTTAGCAGGCAACACAAAGTAGAACTGAGGCTGTCATCAGTTTTGGTAATAAACCAACAAATTAAACATTTTAATGATGCCGAACTGAAAATTAAGGGACCACCAAAGTTATTGCAATCCATCCGGTGGGAAACATTAATGCCTCTGCTAAATTTGATTGCAATCCACCCAAAATTCTAGAAATGTATTGTCATTTCCACTAGCTAGGTTTTGTTAATTTTGCTAATTTTACATGTGTATTCATATTGTTAAAGGATAAAATATCTTTGTATTGTTGTGTTTAGCCCCAACCCTCCAGAGCTATCGCAGTGGATTCCACTCAGTTGTCCAAGTATACCTAATTAAGCCGGTTATTCAGAAGCGTACACACAAAGACTTTCTTTTAAATTGTCTTGTGGCTTTTGGTATTACTGAGTAGTGCAAAGGGGGACGAGACGGGCTAACTCTCTGCACCATGAGTGGGATAGTAAACCTCAACACTGTGAGTACAGTAAATGTTTCAGCTTTGCCGAGCCACTTGGATGCCTCCGACATAAAACGTTTTCATTGAATGAATACAAATCCTCCCCGGCCGAGGAGAGCTGAGTGCAGAGTACCAGCGGACACTATCAGAATATTCATTTCCTTTCTTTCTAGATCTCCTACAAGGCAGTGAGCTCTTTTGACCCCGAGCTGGACCTCTCCAACCAGAGTGGGAAGGTAGTGAAGTTGGGCAACGAGACCACCCACATGTTCACAGGCCTCTACCCAGGCTCGACGTACTCCTTCACCCTGCGCGCAAGCACAGCCAAGGGCTACGGCCCCCCTGTCATCACCCAGTTCACCACCAAGATTTCAGGTCAGTGGGGTCAACAGCACGGCTAGTGAGTGCAGTGGAGGTCTTTATGTCCGAATGTGTGAATGGAAACTCTACTCCGACGTTAGATAGGACTGCTTTTACTTTACTCTTTTGTCTCAGAGGAAAACTCCTATCCATCTGCTCTCTAATACATTAAATTAAGTTTAAAAAAATCGACGAATATGATCCACCACGTATGTGTGAGCTTGAATACCTTACATCAGTTATCACTGAACCAGATAGGTGGTTTCTGTAAATTGATTTCAGTGCAATTTTGGTCTGTCTATTACATTAGATTTAGCAAAATTCCCTGATTGGACAAAGACAAATTGTGCTTTTAGTTTTCAATAAACCACGACTGGTCATTCTTAATAAAAACGGGAATTGATTTTAAATGATGCTCATGAGGCTGGTTGGCGATTCCTCTTACTGTCTACAGTTTCTTATTCTGACTTTTCTGTGAATTCTTTCCTGACAGCAGCAAATGTTTCGCTCCTCTCGTGTTACTGTGACAAATGATTATGATTATGTTGCTATAAAGGCGAGAGGCAGTAAGTGCCTTTGCTTTTTGTCTATTTACTGCCGAGCCGAGTGACTCTACACAAAAAAAAAAAGAGACTTGATGTACCGAATGTGAACAGTTTTGAACTTTGCAGTGTACTAACACCTCCTCTCTGTTTTGTTTCTTCCCTTTTAGCTCCTTCCATGCCGGCATACGACCAGGAGACCTCTCTGAACCAAACAGACAGCACAGTCACTGTACTGCTTAAACCTGCCCAAAGCAGAGGTGCACCTGTGAGGTAGGTTTTTCACAATAAGGGCGCACACGCCGCACGGCGTACAACAAAACAGCATATTAAAACACCAGGAGCCGCAATCAGCTACAAAGAATTGTATCAAAGAGCTTGTGTTTATCAATACCCGACCGCGAAGGAATGTTGCCAGGGAATTCAGTACCTTACCGCGCGTATCTCATTTTCTGAGCTTTATTTGCTTGTGGATTTTGATCCTGTGAAAAAAGAAGAAGCAGCGCAGCCTTTGAAGATGAGAACAAAAACCAGGAGCAGCTGAGGCTAGCTTCAGGATCTCTTTTCCTCTACATGTCTTTTATGTAGCGGCCTGCCCAAGTCGCCACAGGCTTCTGTGGAATGAAGGAATCCTCCCTGCTTGATTCTGCATTTATTAGTGAGCTATGAGGGATGCATTATAGCCGCTCTGTTTAAATGCAAAGCAGTCGGGTGATGCTTGATGCTTGATCATCTTTTTGTTAACGTTATTTGTGGAGCTGTAACACTCTTCGGTCAATACATTTACAGTTTTTAGATAAGCAGTCTCTTCATTTCCATCTAACGTCAACATTTTGTAATATTTCCAACCAACATACTGTAAGTTATAATTTTAGCAATACACTAAGGGATTTAGGTACTTTATTTGTTTGAAAGTTGAAGCTACTCTGTATGTAGAGTCATCTGTTTTTGCCTAATAATGTCTTCCCAAAGTAGTTTAGATCATTGCACAGTGAGTCCAAGCAGAGACATCAAAACACAGTTTAGCATCCAAACAGAGTAACGTGCATGATGTACAGTCTGTAAAATATAGAATAAACTGTGACCGTATGAACAGTTTGATATGAGTAAACACTAAATACAGTATTAAATGTTACAGTTACAATGTGGAAACTTGCACAGAGTAAAAAGACAAACAAACGCCCCAGCCAAGATTTCTTCTGACTTGGCTCCATCAAACATATTCAGCAGTGGGAAGCCAGTGAGGGATCATGTCTGAAGTTGGCAGTACATGTTGAATGGTTTCGGGCATCTGATTGAATCTGGGGGGCAAAACTCTTTTAGTGTGTATGATTTAGTGATATCTAGAGATTGCAACCACCTTACGTCACCCTCTCCTTCCTAACATGAAGGACAAACAACGAAAATACAAAAAGGCCCGATCGTGAGCAAGTGTTTTGTTTTTCCATTCTGGGCTACTGTAGAAATATGATGGTTCAAAACGGGTGGAGGACCCTCTGTAGATGTTAAAGGCTCATTGTAAGGCAGCAAAATTAGAATGGTTATTATTTTCAGGTGATTATACACTAATGAAAGCATTAGTTACTCATGCTGTGTTCTATTTCTGCCATGTTCTATAAATAGAGGCTCCAAAATCTTACACAGTTGTCGTGTTACAACAGTTTTCATCCACCAGGACCCTGAGATGTGAGAAGTACTGAACACTTGTGCCTGCTGTAAAACTCAATTTTACACTATCAACTCATCTGAGTCCTTTAAAGATTGCAGCCCTGAGATCTTTAGTCAGGCTTGTCAGCTCATGTTTACCGTATGTGCAGCTGCCCCAGCACCAAATCGAGAGGCCTGAGCAAGAAAGACAGAGCGATCGCTTTTTTAATCTTCTCTCAGGTACAATTCAGAAGGCCTTACTCAGGCTGCCATTCTTTCAGCGGGCTAATTACAAACCCCTAATTATAATTAACAGAGTGTCGTGAATGGGAGCGTCCATTGATTTAGCATGCTGGACTCCTCTTTTGTTTACCGCCAGAAGGCATTCGCTCACCTTGTGACCAGATGAAAGAGATTTGTCTTTGGGGATATAAACTTTAGTTTGAGACCCGCTTTAATCTGTCTGTCTGAGCTGAGATGTCGCTGCACTAATGCTTTACAACCTAAAATATGTTGATTTCCAATATAATCCCCTTAGTATGAACTTTATTATTAAATCATGTGTTTTGTTACAGACGTTTAGTTCTAAGGATCATTTATGTTTAATGAGACGCTCGAGAAAATCCATTAAAAAAAGAAATCAGCACCATTCATCAGCTCAGAGTTCAGCACGTTGCACAAATGCACCTCAACACTAATTGAGGCATCCTTTGATCACAGCACAGCCTCTCCAAATCTAAACTTCGAGGTATACATTTCTTTCCCCACCTCGTCACTTCTCTTAAATCTCGCAGGACGTAAAGGACACTATAGTTCCTTCATGCGTGTCAAAAAATATGAATTGCAAAAGAAAAGGAGGTTTTGCGGAGGGCAGCAAACAGGGGAGATTATGATGCAGGTTTGAAATGAGATGCTGGCAGGATTTTTTTGAAGGTGTTTTTTCACCTCCACCTCAAGTGACATGAAATGCCTTTTGAAAAAATCCAAGGTGAAAGTAGCTTCCATTCAGATGAGCTGAGTTAAGCAGAGTCTGTTGGGATCTAAAGTCTGTTTTTGTACATTTCACAACATTTCATAACATATCTAATGTCTTGGTTTTGAGGCATTGGTTCCTGGATGACCAAGGGGAAGACATGGGCTCATACTAAGTTAAACTAACTAAATATGACTTGTATAGTGTAAATAAAGTGTTTTAATGCCACCATACTAACCTTAATCTCACTAAAATTAAACTTGGATCCCTCTTTTATTAGTTGCTTCCCCTATCATTGTTACCGATTGATTAAAATTGTAGCACGGTGGGTTGTCAACATTTCTCGGGCATACCTGAAGCACTTTGAGAACCACAGGGCATATGTGGTGGTGATGCATCACTGATTACATATAAAGAAATGTTTACCGTACTGGAAAAGAGTCCCTGAAGTCAAAAAAACTTGGAAACATAGTGTAGCTGATCAAGTCTATTGAAGAGTTTGCATTTTGTCAAGCAAAGACATGAATTTCACACCATAGTTAGATTTAATTTTTATGCTACCGCTCATGTTACAAGAGTAGCCATCACTTTTCTGGAGTGGTGGGTAGCTCATTTTGAAATTGAACACTTTATGAAATCAGTTTTAAAGCCCCCTATGAAACAGGGATTTGACAAGGGAGAAGACTGATTCGAAGCATTACAGAGCAGAGACAGCATGAAGGCTTGATTTGATAACGCAATCTCGCATGCTGATTGGGTTTGGGAGGTAATAGAGCTCCAGACATTTGAGTTTCAAACAGCAGATGTTTTGCTGTAATACGGGAAGGGGGTGGGTGGCGGGCTCCACTGGAAGATCACACGATAGTGCCGGGTTATGAAAAAATCAAGACGTAACAGACGGCGAACGTCCGTTTCACTCCGGCATCCTGCAGTCACGCTGAAGTCAAATCTTATTTCAGATGGAGCTGGGCAGACATTGTCACCGTTAAGGAAAGCAGTCAGTTTTTCATATTTGTGTAATTGCTAATCGGTATAACATTTCCAACTTGGATTTGGCTTCTAATCTCTGAGGACGACACGCGTAGCCGGGAACAGTTTTTACCAGAGGGGACCACTGTTCCTTTAAGAGGATTAGTGAACTGTCTATCAGTCATGTCGTGTTTAACTAATGTTTGCAATGTTGCCCATCGTCAGGGCCAGAATACGCCTCCTCACTCCGTGGCATCGAAATAAATGTTTACATGCTTCTGCAGAAATAAATGATTTTGGATGCTTTCCTTATCATTCATAGCACAAAATCAGCCCTTCTCTCTTTTCCTGCCATAACCTTTGCCTCGAGCGAGCTCACACACACACACACACACATAGATAAACAGAAAAAAACTATAAAATACAGCAGTTTCCGGCATTGTAAGAAACATATTGAGGAGTTCCAGTGTAGTTTGTACCCTCTAGCATCAGATTATCTGTACTCAGCCATGGCCTGAAATCAGTTAAGTGATTTTCTACAGTCCTAAAATAAGCACCAACTTTCTTTGATCGCGGCATAGCAAACCCTAATAGCTGTGCCTAAACGTGACACAACTCACTGCTTTTTACGATTTAATGGCAAATGTAATCTATGGCACCTTCTAATTTGTTTGCTTTATAGCTTTATGGACACCAGGGAAATATAAAGAGTGAGAAGACCGACACATGGAGGGAGGGATGCTGGGTCAGGAGAAGTGTGTTACTTACAACCGCTCTTAAATCAGGCATATAGGCATATAGAGCCAACCAATTGGTATTAGAGAGAGAGAGTGTGCGAGGCAGTGATTGAAATGCTCCCCGTACACCTTCTCTCATCGGCTCAAACAGCCTGGAGTTCTCCTCCTATCAGCCCACATGAAAAATAAATCTGAGTTTCAGGTCACAATCCAGTCGATTCCGAGTCAATCCGCCATAATTGGTTGGCGTCACATGGCGGCAGAGCTGAAATCTATCGGGCAGCGAGGCTGGAGGAGGCCTAATTGGTGTCAGCTCAGGTTGCACCGCTGCTGCAGGAATGCCGGTCTGCCCTGCCGGCCCCTCTGGCAGACCACTTTTAACAGCTTATAGCGTTCTTCTCGTACAGCCTCATCCCTCTTTCTCTCCTTGTCTTTCCGTCTTCTGCTCAGGTAGAGAAGTTGAGCGTTTCAGCACTTTTGGAATTAAGTGCAATTATGCACCTTTCCGTTCGTTCGTTTCCTCTCCTGGGGTTTCCTTTTAATCCATGAGCTGTATCTTCGTGAGGGTTTAGCTGGCTATTACCACCTAGTAACTAACATTTGTGTGTGCGTATTAATTAACTTGTCTCTCCAGCTTTAGTCATCACATTGTTAGACTATATAGCCGAGCTATGTAGCAAATTATCACAGCGGCCGACTGTCTAAAGTTTCTTTAGAACACCCGATAATTGTGATGTGGTTCATAAACGAGCGACAGAAGAGGTGGAGGATGAAGGACAAGCAAGTAATACTGGTGACATTTATCAGCCAGCGGCAGCTTAATGTTACAGGGCAGCCCCGTCTTCCTAGATATTACGTTTATATGTGACTAATTTGCAACAGCAAATATGTTTTCTGGGTAATAAGTTAATATACAAACAACGTGATAAAAATCATTAATCTGCTTCGTTTGATGTCGACATGAACAGTAACCAAACAGGGCCGTTGTTCTCTCCATGTCCTAATAAATACATAATCTGTATATTAAATGTTATGTTTTGAAAATTTAACACTATTAGATAGACTACTCTCGAGACGGGTAATCTTTTATATAATATAAGTTTATTACAAACTCAAATAGTACAACAAACACTTGACCAAATATAAAATATAAAATAACCCTTTAACCTTCTATTACTTTTACTATTTTGCCACTACATTATCGTTAAAAAATTAAAGGAGTAATAAGATTATGATGGAATTTTTATGTCCGTTTGTGAAAATGACGGACAGTGAGACATTTGCACGCAACCTCTGACTGTGACGCTAACAGAGGTCATCCAGCATGATGATCCTTGTACCGAAGTAACATTAAACGCAGAACTTACTTTGCTCACTTAAGTATTGTTACACTGTGGTATTGCTACTTCTGCTTTGGTAAATTATCGTCATCAGCACGAATGCGAGTATCAATTCTCTGGTTGGCATCAGATCAAATTAAACATAATCTATAAAGTTGTTTTTTCTTTGTTCTCGCTGTCGAGGCATTGGTGTTTCTGTGTTGTTTGTTGGGTTTTTTTCGTTGCTCATTCACGTCATGCTAAATCAAGAATGTGACTAAAATGACTCTGGTCTGTCAAACTGACTCATAATGTAAACTGTGAGTTCGGCATGTAGTGACAAGGTGTCAGCTGCTCAAAGGCACACTGACGTGACAGCAGTAATTACAGAAAAAAAACTCCCAGAATCGTTGCATTCTTAAATTGCCATCATTAAACTCTTGAGTCAGTTTTATATTTCATAAGCAGTTGAGGTGAAATTAGTATATGTGTATAACACAGAGGAGGGGTACTTATTAAATATTTTATAGGCAAACGGCAAGTTACTGCCGAGAAATGCTTTAAGAGAAACCATTTAAGTGCGCGTTATTGTCGCTATCACTTAAAGAGATGAACAAAACATTTTTATTAAATTGAAAACGTATTGTGAGCTGCTTTCCTCGCTGCAGTGAATATTCAGAGGATGAGAAATAGCGATTCAGATTTCCACATTACAAACGTTCTTACCCTTGGAGCCTCATAGCCTTTGGCACTTGATATTTTGCCCGAGGATAGGAAGTCCTATTCACACTGCGTCTATCATTAAGTCATGGCACAGCCGCATCATCATATCATAAGAAGCCACCCGGGAGGGAGCCAGCTTTTGTTTTGATTTCCCTATCTGCAGATTGATTTGGAATATAAAGTACTAATATGGGTAAGCTCTGAGATAGTGTACATTACTACAGCAAGGCAAAAACAAAGACATTATTGTGGCCATAATTTGTACCAGACGTAGCTGAAAATGAAAAAAGAAGTTTCTCCTCAAACAATGCTTATCGTGTGTCCGTCAAGTGCTGTGATATGATTGACAGCCGCTCCCATCATAGCGCTCATCAGATCTGCAGCGTTTTGGTTGAGGGCCCCTCATCACTTATTTCTCTGCAGCTCTGCAGCTACTTAAGGGGCTCCCACGTACCATCTCCACGTGCCCTTTGACCTCTGCTCTCAATAGGGGACAGTAATTAAAGGTTGATTTTCTTCTGCAGACTCTCAGCAGGATTAGATATTTCATCACCTCCCAACCCAGCACTAAATGGGAGAGCCCCGAGGAATTGGGACACACCCACCAGGAGCAAAGGGGGATTTTCTAATGACACTGCAAGCACCTTATGATAAACTGTAGGGTTAAAGAGCACATGCTGTACACACTAGGGGACACTTAATCATCCAGTACCAACCGCGGGGAACAATTGATCATCTCCGGGGCTGTTTGTACTGCGACTGTACAGCTTAAGAGTACAGCCACTACAGTGCAGATGGTTTTTTTTCTCATTTGTTGTTCTAATAATGTGAGCTAAGAAAAGAAATCTTCAGGGTCACTTGAGCTCCATATGGTGCCATTGTCATTTTACATGGCATAGTACAGTTAAATGAATGATTTGATAGATATGAATGCTTCGCAATGATCGAATTGTTTGTTAATGATAGATAATAAATTGGAAAACTATTTTAGGGTGGAGGAAGGACTTGAAAATAAGAATACTATTTTTTTTTTTTGTATGCTGTGTACCTGTTGTATCACCATGTTTCTACAGTAATAGCCCAGAACAGACAAAACAAACACTGCCTCTAGAAAGGCAGATGTTTCACATCCAGCAGTGTGAGTAGAGGGGGCTGCAATCCACGACTGCACTGCCGGATTCCACTAAATCGTACACGCCGGCCCTTTTAAACTTGGCATTAATTTAACAATCTGCATTTGTTAATGTCAAGGTGTAACTACATGCAGAATGCATTGAGATCATAATGCAACTGGATCAGCCAGACCACATGTGAAGGTAGTGGAATAAATTTAGTCCGTACAACAAAAGCTACATGTTGTAAAAACGAATGACATAACCAGATACCGGGTGTAAATGCATGGACTGGTTGTCACCGTATCCAGATATAGATCTGATATTAATACCATGTGTCAAGGGGGGCTTATACAGTGTTTACATCCATTTCTTTTGACAGCATACAGCCTTCCACTTTACTCAGTTGCAACCTCCAGCTGCCGTTCGGTGGAATAATATCGTGCATCGCTCACGTGATCGTTCATATTACAAATAAAATGACTCTCTCTTCAAATTTGCTCCATAGCGCCACCAATGGTTAAAAAATTAAGTACAAAAAAATGCCTCAAGAATGCACAAATCATTTATTTATTAATTCATCTTATCTTATTGTAACAAAAAAAGGTGCTAAAGTCAGAAACCATCCAACCAAAACCAGAGACCCAGTGTGCATTTCTGTCATACATTCATTCATCGAGCAGTCTTCTGCAAAAATAACTCGTTGTTTGCATGACTCTGTTGGAAATGGAACGCTACTCTCTAATCACGGCTGGTTATTCTCCGTGGCAGCTGTAAACAGACTCTTTGTCACTCAGCGACTCAATAGATTTAACAGGTGGATGCGAGATGCATACTAACGTGAGCGTCTATAAGACAGTCAGTCTCCCCCTCGAGCTAAGTGGCCCGCTCGGAGACAATGTCATCTCTGTCAGAGGCACAGAGGGCTGCAGTTTTGATCCAGCTTAAACGCAAGGCTCGGACGGAGAGAGAGGAAATGGAAAGAGCCGTTAACCTTTTCAGTTGTTGAATAATGAAAATGCAAATAACGTCAGGGCCTGTCCGCATGTCACCGCTCATTTATCTCGCACTGTAGTTTTGAGCCTGTTCACTTTGAGAATTCGTTCTGGAGTTTTTATTTGATTATTTAGGAAACATATATTGCAAATGAGCACGGTTATTGAAATGTATATTAATGTGATTGATGTGTAACTACTTTCTTTCTTCTTGTTATCTTATTGCTAAAGGCTTCACACTCTTACTCTTCCTATAACTGCTTCACCCCATGTAGCAGCGCCTAGGCTAATCAATTCTAGCTCGCAGCTTGTTTTCTGCCTCTTATCCGTCAAAATAAATCATAGAAAGGTTTCGAAATGTTGTGCTTTCTTTCAGATCTCCTCTAGACTCTAAAGGTTAATCTCTGTTTCTATTGACTTTATGCACACACCACCAGGGACCTAAATGTTCACACACATTCAACGTCATTATTTATGTATCCTGAGATGAGCGCACATACATCATAGTACTTTGATTTCAAACTTTTAACGGCTGCATGAGAAATGTATTTAAAAAATCTCTTCTGTGTGGTGTCTAAATAAAGAATAATTTCTAGAGACTTGGTGTACTCTGAGATCTGGAGCTTTTTAACATTCATTTCTGTGCCATTCATAAAGAAGGTTTTTTTTTCTTTTCTTTTCTCTACACTTTGTAATGCTAACAGGCAAAATAGAAAATGCCTGCATTGCCAATAGTATTCTGCGAGTGCCCGTTTGGCCCGTTGGAGTCTTTTCATTCTGTTTGTATCCTGTGTTTGCAGTGCGTACCAGGTGGTGGTGGAGGAGGAACGTCCACGCAGAGCACGAGGCACAGCAGAAATCCTGCGCTGCTACCCAGTTCCCATTCACTTCCAGAACGCCACGCTCCTGAACTCCCAGTACTACTTCACTGCTCAGTTCCCTGCAGCTGGCATCCACTCGCCACAGCCTTTCACTGTGGGGGACAACAAGACCTACAACGGCTACTGGAACGCCCCTCTGCTGCCTCAGAAAAGCTACAGTATCTACTACCAGGCTGTCAGCACAGCCAACGGGGTGGGTGTTCCTGGAGCTTTCGTGCTGCTCGTGCAATTTTTAAGTTGCAAAAGTACAAATGAGACATTATTGGAAAAATCTGCATGATCTCTTCATGGAAAAACGAACAGTTTAACAGTTTATACATCTAAATAACTGCATTTTAAAGGGACATATAGTTAGAAATAGCTAGTTTTCAGATGAATACTTTACATATAAAACGTACAATGGTACATAAGCTTATAAAAGTTGATAGAATATGATGTGACGTTACAGATTAAACTACAGAACTGTGTAAAATAGTTTATTTAGATATAAGGCAAAATATTTTTATACTCTCCATAATTTGTACATCTTAAATCCAAGACTTGTAATAGAGTATCATTCTGGTATTAGTACTTAAGGATTTGAGTACTTCTTACACCGCCGTTCATGAAGAGAGAAAACAATTGAGTCTGACTTCCTCGAGCACACGCTGTATGTTGTGTGTTTTGTGCCAGGGTGACATTTCTTTGTTTGACAGCGTGTCTTACAGTGCTGTGCTAATAATATGTACAGTACACCGTCTCAACTCAGCAAGTAAACAATTAGATCAGCCAACTAGAGAGAATGTCAAATTTGTGTGCTTAATTTAATGAACTACAAGCACTGACATGAGTAGAAATGCATACAACGCAAAGTGAGTTTATGTTTCGAGCTCTTTTATGGAGGATGTACTGCAGCATACTGCCATGCCTTCTTCTTCTTTAATGCTAAATATTATGGTGGGTTTAATGAGAAGCTGACTGACAGATTGATTGACTTTGTGACCGAAAGGGACTAAAGTGGCTGAGCACAGAAATCCCTGACTCCACACAGTAACTGTTCACACATGCAGCACAATTGCATTTGGCCTCTGGTGGGGTGCACCAACAGCACTGTCTGCACCCTTAATAGGCTACAGCAGGGTCAAGCCGGGAATGCAGAGCTCTGTGCGGTGACAGGCACTCTCCCTCCATTACTGTTGCCCTGGTCTCCTGCCTTCTCCAATGGAGCTTCACGCCAAATGCCAGACAAGCCTTTGATCAACGGCATTTAAGGGAGGCAATCGTCCCAGCGGCGTCTAAGTGTGGGAGGCAGGCAACAACAACAGGGTTGCCGGTCGCGCAGGTCGAAGCCTCTGTCATCAAGTGGCACTTGGCGGGGCCCTCCCTCCAACGGTGCCGTGGCAGACAGCTCAATGGAGCCCTACTGATTGTGGTCCTGAATGAGAATCACCATAAATAGCCTCCTTGAGTAACACCAGCACGTCTTTAAGGAGGCAATAGAAATCGCACGTGTGGCAGGGCTGAATCCAATTAGCGAGTTTGCTCTTGAGAGTGAAGCATTGGAGGTCTGAAGCTTTTCCAGGGCGAATCAGTGAGTGGTATGAATCGGCTGATAGCACTCTTCCCCCGAACAAACAAAATGAAAGAGTCCCTTGTTGACGCGGAATAAAGCTCCGGCTATGTGATGGAGACATTTCTGACTTTCTATTCAGTGTTTTGATTTACAATGGCCAAATGCACTCTCTTTCATCAAGCCGTCAGCGTCAATAGAGAGGTAGAACTGCAAGCTTTAATTAATGCCTAATTATGTTTGTTTGGGCCTCTTAAATAAAATTAGCACTTAGAAAAGGTGAGTGCTATCCATACCTAGAATTTAGTTGTAGCCTTCTATTCAAATAAAAATCTAATCTCAATGTTTCCTCTCACAAAGGAACCATCGGACAGCTTTAAAAGCTGCAGTAATGTGAATACACATGCACCTGGGATCACATTAATGTTTTTTTCTCTCCTTCTCTCTTCATTATTCCTCTCGTGGCCTCTAAACGCCGTCCCTCCCATGTGTGCTCACTGCTCATTGGACAGCTTGGCTGGGTCAAAGACAGGGACACAGCACTCGTGTCTTTTGTGTTGTATTACTCATTGCCTCGCCGTTCCTGTCTGTGTCCTTTTTTTTTTGCTGTTCTCCAGACCATTGTTGACAACAAACTTCTTTGCCAACAGCGAGAGCAGTGTTGTTGTCGTCGTCGTGTGTGGTTTTTTTTTCCACGTTGTTGAAGGCTGTTGTCAGCCTGAGCTGAAACTCCATTACATATTCAGAAAGAGGCTCCCTGACGTGTCATTTTGGAGCCCTGCATGCTGGGTTGGTGTCGCTTGTCACAGGGCTCTGCTTTCTCCACAGTGGCTGACCACCTTGAGCCGCGGGCTGCCGACAGATCGCTGTTGGCTGACAAATCAGCAGCTCAGCACCACTAATCTGTGCTGTAGGCCCTCGCGCCTAACTGCGTTTTTGTGTCACAGTCATTGAGCTCAACAGATGAGAGGGGGGGACAGCGTGGAACTAGCCGAGCTGTCTTGTTGTAACCGTGGCGTCTTAGATAGGTGTTGTGTCTTTGTGCCGGTCATAATAAACTCTAATTCTAATTCTCTTCTCCTTCTTTTAATTTATGTCTGTACAGGAAACCAAAATCGACTGTGTTCGAGTAGCAACCAAAGGTATGAAAAGATCAGACTGTGTGACTCGTGATGTTTGCCGGATGTAACAGCTCTCACACGACTTCAGAGAACTAACAAACTCGCTTAAAATCGACATCCTGACACTCACTCTCGTTAAGTTTCCGAGCTTTAGTGTCTATAAAAGACAAAAAAAAAGTGTGATATGGTCTCCACATGTTCTCGGTCGATACATTGACTAAGAACATGTGTTTTTCCATGACTGGGAGGCAGCCTATGTGCCCATTGAGGTCTGTAGGTACTTAGCTATGCTGCCTGTACGTTCTGCTCCACACGTTAAAGGTGATGAAGTCTAAGCACCATTGATCCGGGAGCAGAATTGATAAGGCCGGAGGGAGCCCTAGTCACACTCCGTTCTGGGCTATGGGAGGTCCTGTCACATGCCCCCCGACAATCTTTGTACATTGTGGAGTTTGCATGCAGCTCCGCTATGGATTTTTTCATAGAGTTTCAGATATCTCAATCTATAGGCTGAAGTAAAACGGCCTGTACTTGGAAGTAGAACGATCATATGAGCAATTTATCACCTGAAGGGATACGCTTAAACGTTCGACATTAAGCTCACAAAGGTATGAACTTTTGTGTGACATGATTGCTGTTGCTGACTTGGAATTGTGAAATGCTTTCTAATACTGTGATGGGTTTTTTTCTACCTCAGTGTTGCATGATGATGGGAATTGTTGGTGTGGCCTCTCTCTCTCTCTCTCTGTCTCTCTCTCTGTCTCTCTCTCTCTTTCTGTCTCTCTCTCCGTCTCTCTCGACTGCATGCAATCCCGGATCCACTGACTCTACTCAGCCGCCATACTCGTGACTCAGCTCACAACCCCTTACATCCGCATCGCCCCAGCGGCCGGTGACAACCAACTAACAGGTCAGGACCCGAAGCTTTCTGCACATTCTCTGACCGTCTCGGTTGAGTTGAGCCGAAAACAAACGAGTGAAATTATTGCACGTGTGTGTGTGTGTGTGTGTGTGTGTTTGTTTAGTGTCCTGCTATTTGCATAGAATGAGTGTGATTAAATCAAAGACTCGTCGACGTTGTCTTCTACCTTCATCTTCTCACATGAAAGACCTGTTTGAGGTGCGATTGTCATTTGATGTGTCAGTATTGGAGATTTTTCTTTTTTTTTTGGCAGGAGTTAATCCCCCCTCCTTTCATGAATATTTCTCATTATTTCTGGGAGATTAAGTGTTGGTTGCCGCCGTTGTGACAACTGTAAACACACAAAAAGAGTGCTGAAGGTGTAGATCTGGAGAAGGAGTGTAGAGTTTAACTATTAAAATTCTGCTCACTTGTTGTTGTTTCTGTGAATCTCAAATTCTCCCGGGGCTTTAATGGAGGGATATTGACTCACAGCTCAAGAATCACAGCTCAAATGGGGATTTGTCACTTACAGCGTTCCTGTAAGATTAGCCTCTAACAGTATATTGGGACAAAATCAGCTCCATCAGTCCAGACGTGATTGTGAATGTGTCAGCGGTCTCAGAAAACGCTCCACAGCTCTGCCTTTTAAAAACTTATATCTAAATAAAGGGGCCTGGCTGTTGAAAGAACAATATGTCACAAGCAGCCCGGGATAGATATTTACCTTTTTGATAGGAAGAGAAAATGGCAACGCTGAGAAGAGAAGGAAACTACGCCCTAACAGATTTGTCTGACATAACAATTTATCATTCTAAATTTACCCCCGGTGACAAGGAATAATGGTGTTGTTCAGGTGGACAGTTGTCATTCCAGCGACGCTGCTTTCCTCAGAGTGCTTCTTATCACTTCCGAGGGAGCACATGCTGTTAAAACAGCCCCCTCTCTCTTTGTGTCTCTCGCTGGCTATCTCCCTCCCTGAGCTGATATTTAATGTTTTAGTTATTTCAGGCTTTTTTATCTTCTTGGGTATTATCTTTCCCGCCCTGCATCCTACATTTTTCACCAGCCCAGCAACCATTTTGCCCCAAACATGATTAACCAAGGGTAAAGACGGTGAGCACTTATCTCCTGCAGTGCAGCTTGATCCACGGAGCGCTGATGTCCACTAAGGACGGAGCTAAAGGTGGACAATATGGAGTCACTTATGGTCAAAATAAACATTACTCCGAGCCAGTTATTGTGTATTGATGTTTATGTTCCACAGAATATCAGTGTATTGATTAATAAAGCTCAGTCCTGCAGGAGTATTGATGTGCACTCTGCTGTTTGCTTCATGTAGACTCGATTCTATGTTTGATCTTTATGAATTGTGTTTTTTCAGGAGCAGCCACTCACAAACCTGACGCCGTAGAGCCGGAGAAACAAACGGACCACACGGTGAAGATCGCTGGGGTCATAGCCGGCATCCTCCTCTTCGTGATCATTTTCTTAGGAGTGGTGCTCCTCATGAAGAAAAGGTACGCTTCTTTTGTTCTTACTCGTTGAAATACTACTTGAGGATGAACTTTTCCGAGTGCTCACAACTAAGCCGTTTCTGTTTTATCATTTTGTATATTTCTCCCTCAAACGGTAGTATTGTCAGCGTCTTTCGTAAATAATTAATTTGATTATGATGATACGCCCCATTAAGGCTGTTTACAGCCATGAGATACAGTGTGCCATGAAAAATTAATCCGTTTCCACGGCACCCTCAAACAAATGCGCGAGCACTTCAATGACATTGGAGCGGGAATAGGAAAAGTGTTTTTGAGGCTTTTGTGGTATGGAGAGAGGGGGGGGGAGGAGATAAGAAAGAAAATATGATGAAAGGCTCAAAAAGGAAAGAGGATGGCCACATAGCTGAGGGCTAAGTTTACATTAGCCCCGGACCCCATACTGGAGGGAGGTCCTCTGTACATATCCCAGCAATCAGGGGAGCTAAAGCTCAGCAAATATCAACCCCCTTTTGTCGACCAGCGAGGCTTGAAGTAACACAATGTCAGTTTCTGGAGAGATTTCGTTAGTGGACACAAGTCTCAAACAAAGATTGTGAAGCACGAGGATGAATTTCACAGTAAAACTTAAGCACGTACTGGAAAGCATGTCTTAAATGAAAGAGTAAAGGTCAGTGCAGAAGATGGGGTAGATGAAGCTGAGTGGGAAGGTATAGATGTGTATTTATATAACAATAATAATCATCTTCTGTTCTTATTTTTGACTGTAATATAAGATTCTTCATTTTCTCCAGCGGGCCTTGTTTGTGTAGCGCAGTGATCAGTGGGTGGGTGTAAAGAAAGAAAGATAGAAAGAAAATCAGCACACAGTAATGGAATTGTTTTCAATTAGCCTTAATCAAACCAGAGATGGAGATGACTTCATTGGTTGAATTCTGTGCAATTTGCCGTTACCAACAGGGAGCCGGAGTTGTGTTTAGACATTCAAACCGCTCATTAAGTCTCCACCTTCGAGGTCAGATATGGTAATTCTTTTATAGGTGTATAAAATTATGTGTTCATAAAAAAGGGAGGGGGTTGGTTTTTAAGCGAGAGGATGGGTTGCCTCTGATTTGCCATCACGTACCGTAGAGCAGCCTCGATATCACTTAGAGAGTTTCTACTGTACATAACTATACTGAGCCCCCCTCCCCTCCCCTCCCCCCCGTCCCCTTGCAAAGCATGACATGACTCCAAGCGATCACCTTTGCCCTCATGATCACTAGTTTACCTCCACGTATGCCACCATATCTGATTTTGTTCATTTCTACTCTTTTTTCAAACATTAATATATTTTTACTTTTTCTTTCCTTTTCATTCCATCCCCTCCCCCTCCCTCCTCCACCGCTTAAATCCTACCACCACCCCAATCGGCAGAAGAACCTATCACTCCTACACTTACTACCTGTAAGTAACCACTTATGTGTAATGTTAGTGCCATGCTTCTCACCCACACGCTGTTTTTTCCCCATGCATGCAAAGAGCCATGTCATCCTCCTCCCTGCTCAGAGCTATTACAGAGGCCCAACTGTAATCTCTGCCGGAGGAACGGAGGAACGCCACTCCGCGACGCATCTCCACATGACGAGCACATCATACTGTATGTCACATTTGGCACGACTTCTGATGAAAGCACGCAGGCGCAGCTAACACCCCCTCGACGAGATTTTTTTTTTTAAAACTGCCACTGAAATGAAATTGCAGACATGATTTCTTGAATTTTAAGGAGTTTGTTTATCGTACGATGAACTAAACTGCCTTAATGATTGTACGGCTGCCAAACTCATCAAGAAAGCGAAAAAAGAAAAATCAATGCAGGAGCCTACTGCATTTTTACTGAGTGTGAATTTTTCATTTGCCTCCAATGATTTCATCTCTGTTGACTTGTCAAAGTTAGATTTTTTGAAGTGCCTATCACAGTGCATCAGTGCTTTAGTTGTGCCCAGAGCATCAATGAGCTAGTCCGAATATTTCACATTTTGTACACTTATGTATACACCCTGCATTTGCCCCAAAACAAAAAATCCAATAACGCTATGTAGACACTTTTTTACTCTGAAAATATAAGCATGAGCTGACCAATTTGGCACCATATGCATGTGATGATTTCAAGTCTTTCTCTACCCCTACTCCATCCTCTCACTCCCATCGAACCATCTCAGCGCTCATGCTTTTTCCTTTTTCTTTTTTATTTTTCGAGCATGTTTTTTTGGGTTACTGCACGTCCATCCCATTGATTCTATGGTGATGGTGGAGTTGTGTCTCTAGCTGACAAGACGTTTGCATCACTACTCAACTGAGCTGATGTGATCTCAGAATAACCTCCTTTCTATTTAGATGTCTTCCAACATCACAAAAACAGTAGCCGCCGCGCTGCTCTATTCACTCCCCAATATAAAAGCTGATTTCGAATCACACCTCTGAATGGTAAAGAAGCTTATTCTGTAGCTCTGCCTCCCCTGCTGTAGCTCATAGGCTCCCTCTGTTACGCCCTTTGTGATGGATGCCGACTAATCTGTCTTGAGATGGCTGTGATCAGAGGACAGAATGGAGGCTGCCTCACATCAAAGAACATCTCAGAATACACCTGGAGATAATACTACTCCGCATGTCACTCATATTAGATCACAGCTGTCTTGAACAGAAAGCCCCGATGACTTGGAGGAGTGGTGTTATCAAAGCTGAGCGCACACATTGACCGAGCTAAGGAGGAGGAGATGAGGGATGTCAGTGAAACAATCAAAATACCAGATTTGTGTTTGTGTGTTATTTGAAGTGTTACATGCAAATGGTGTTGGATTTTCAGACACCGTGCGTAGAGAGGAGATGGCGCCGACTACAAGTACGAGTTGATAGTGATTTATAGCTAATTATCAGACATGTACCTTGATGAAGAAGGGCTTGTGTGTTTGCGTTGATTGACAGTTCTTAGGTTAACCAAACTGGATGTTCTAGCTCCGAAAACATAAACCAGATCAGGCTTTACAAGGTCCCGTCAAAGAAAATCATGCATTTGTGACGTCAACAGCACCACATCCACGTTTTTCTACAGTCTCGTGTGTCAAAATGAATTGTGGGGTTTACTGTTAAGATCTAAAAGGAAGGGAACGAGTGGGCTGCGAATGTTGTGACTCCTCTCTAAAGCTGACAAGATAACAACATAATATACAGTTAGATAAGATGAAGGATTAATGATCCCCATTGGGAAAATGTACCATGACAGCAGCAAATACTAATAGATAATAAAACACTCTGAAGTCTTCATTGAAATCACGCCGATCTTTGGAGCAAGTGATACTGTCGTCTGCGCAACATGACGCCGCCTATGATGATGCCTTTTTAAACCGTTATGAATGTCTCGAAGGTGTAGCACATCATTTATTTAATAATAACAACAAATTCAGCGATAATTTGATTGATTTTTATTCACCTAGTTCCTCCGGTGTTGCTGTTTATTGTAGATTTACGGATCTACGGCACACTGTAAGAAGTACCGTGTCACGTTTTCACCAAGTACGACCTGAAGAATTCTCGATGAGGCCATTAACAGGTGCCACTGCTGTGGATCATGAGTAATTGATGTTCAAAATTATGCAGGAGCGAGTCAGGGTGTCCCATTCGATAATACAACCCCCCCATCCTCCCATCTTCTCCTTAAATCTGTCTCTCGTGTCACATGTAAGAGGCACAGGTAAGCCTGGAACCATGTTGGCTAATTGGAAGAACTCGACACGATTTGTTAAGGCTGAAGCTGAAAATGTTTTGCAACCACCGCGGAAGTGTGTGTGCTCGTTTAGTCTTCTCACCCTTGCTGTTATTAGTCCCAGGGCGTTTAAGAAAATAACTAATACGTTGCATATACCCAAAGTTTATATTGTGGAATGAATCATAGACTGCGTTCTTTAAGACTCTCTCCTCTGGAGCATCGTCTGAAGTGCTCATCTGCACTTCTAATGACAGCCTTGTTGCCAGCCATGAGATTACAACACCTCTATGATTGATGAACCCCATTAATGCTCTCATGCATTCATCAAAGTCTTTTAAAGGCACGAGAACATCCTGCCGTCGCCAAAATATGCACTTTAGGTATATTGCCAGAGGTGACTGCGGGGGCTAGCACGCAACACAACATCAGTCAGTGTGCTCATTAGGGATGCAGTTACATGTGTGATCAAATATATTACTGTCCTTTTAATCAGGTGGTCGTACCGGCCGCAGTGCCTGCTGCTGGGGACAAGAAGGAGATCAATTGGCACAGGGCAAGGGTTGAGATTGGGTCTTTATTCCCAAGAGAGTTTGATTCATCCATCAAGCGGCAGGCATGTTAAATACCGAAACATGTTCACTTTCTCTTTCTGACTGATTCACCAGGACTCCCTAGCACTCCTTGAACCTCAGATGTACGATCTAACTTTATAGATTTCTTCTATGTAATTATCACGTGAGATTAGATTAAACTAATCCCTCCCTGGAAGAACTCTGAATATAAGAAACCGCTAGACAACACTTCAAATTTAACTAGAAAAGAACAACAAATTAAATATTTGGATCACGCTGCAGCACAAACAAAAAAACTAGATTCATTTTACCTTACCTTGTCTCCTGTCGTATCAAACCTAGTGTTTACTTTCCCTTGATTAAAAGCCATCAGCAGATAATAAGACATGTGACCTACTGTTCGCATACTGAAGTTTCCCACATTGAAACCGCACAACCTGCACTGCAGCTTAATTTGCATGCATTGTTATTTTAATTAATGTCTTTGTTTGACGTTAACGCAGTAATTCATATTTTTTAAATTAACAATGGATTAAAAGACTCATTTGAAAGAGGGTCACACAGGTGGAGGATTATTCCTGACTCTGCAAACTTTATTGTTTCGGTTCACTCTTACCGCTCTCAGCATAACTTCCAGTCACTGCGGGCTGTATTGTTTCTTTTTTTGGCAAATGAATTACACTCAAAGTACGAGTGTAGGTGGGTACAGAGAGAGTCTGTAACCATAACTGTACCAAAACATACAAAAAGAACAAAGAGTGTGAATCATAAGTGAGAACAGAAAGAAATGGAAATTATTTAACAGGCGATGGACTTGGACAATATTATCATGTGTTATTCTTGACATAAGATCGATTTTATTTCTTAGATATCAACACCAAGATATCGCAACACCCCCAATGTGACTTAAACTTATAAGTTATATTGGATAGGTCCAGAGAGCAGAGGAAGTTTGATTATATCACAAAGAAATTATAACAATTTACATCATCTTTGCGTAAAATATCTATTAATGAGTCGAGTGTTACGCTTGATGTTCCCGCCTGGTGTTTTTATTGTATCAGCTGATGAAAAACAACTTAATTCGAGAGTGGCACGTTCTGTTTCCATCTGGCAGGTGGTCACTTATATCATAAATCTCTCATGGTGTGATGAGTGGATACATTTTATTGAGTGGCCTCAATGATAAACAAACCTGTTTCAATCTGTCTCTGCTGTAATTTCCCAAACTCCTGTGGCGTTCTATCAAGAAGGGAAACAGAGAACAGACTAAATAGGATGTAATTCACTTTTAATAAATAAACGGCTTCGTCTTTTAGTTAAAATACAGGCAGACATATGAATGATGATCTCCTTTCTTTCTAAATCTTACTTTTCATAATCACCTTCGCTGCACTCACTGTGTCAGAATGGAGGGGCCTACTAAACGTACCATGTATAACACAATGTGCTCAGGGCAAACACCTTCATTAAACCTTACAAGCCGAACATGCAGCAAGAATCACATTAATTGGTACAAGCCTTGCAGATTTTTGCACCTACGAGCTCTGAATGTTGATGAGGGAGGAAGCGGCTCGAGCAGAGAAGAGGATGTCTTGCATGGCAAAGTTTTAAATGCACACGCTTGGAAAAGATACGTGATTTCTGTCACAGTTTGGCAATACACACAACAGCTCTCATCAATACACAATCTTGTGACAATGAGAAGCTACTATGTAAAGATCTTACCTTGGGTAAAGTTACAATAATACAGGCTGAGGCTGTTTCTCCAACAATTCCCAACATTATTTACAGTAAATTTAATGTTCCTAACTTGGATTCTAACTAATCATCCGCCATGTGAGAGCGCACACGGCTCTTCATGATTGTTCTTTAATACAATTCATTCACGTCTTTGGATAGACGGAAAAGAAAACCGCTGTGATGGACAATCTTTATTTTATTGTTTGTTAAACAAAAGAAACATTGTTACAGAATCAATGAAGCAATCAAGGTCGCAGATATCGAACAGCGTCTGTGTTCAGAAATATTTCTCGTGCCGTTTCTCCTGCTGGTAAATAAATACACATAAGATAGGAGAAGAATGCGTTAAAGTTTGAAATGAGACACAGTGCAAACAAGTGATAAAATGCCCCCACTGGGTTAAATCAAAGACGCTTCTGTTGCCCCTCCCAGCTGCGCGTCAGTCATGTAACACGCACACACCAGTGCGCCGTGGCTGTGTGTGTGCGTGTGGATCGTCTAATGAAGCCTTCTTTGTCCCAGTGTCACAAGGTTTAGGCTGCTCTAGTGCTGAAATGAGGCCCACCATGCTGAGCTCGAGGTTTTTGAAGCTCCTGTTTTAGAAGTCGCGGCAGCGTCACCTCCCACAGAACAGACATTCTGGCAAACGTACGCAGACATACAATCCGCCGTGCAGCTTCCTTTTTTGTTGTCGCTGAACTCGTGGCGTTAGGAGCTCGGCTTACTAAGATCCTAGATATGCCAGGGCTGTCACGTACTGAACTGCAGACAGTCCCGCTAATGAGAGTTGCCTATTATAGTTACCTCGGATGTTTGCTCAGTCTTTACTTCTACAAACACCTCTGCCATCTGTCTGCATCATCCCATTCATATGCACATTCAGTGCTGTTCAAGGAAATGTGTGATTTTTATTGTCGGGCATGGCTGCAAGCAATCAGTCCTAATTTTATTTTTTATTTTTTTTGGGGTGGGGGGGGGTCTTTCCATTTGCAGCTTTGCACTATCTACGCTGACTATCAGGGGAAATGATAAATGAACACATTCATCAACACGCACAAACACTCTTACTGTACTCTTCCTCGTACTATCTCTGTCGGCATATCAGACCCTGTGATATAGTCATCTATCATTAAATTTTCCCTTCTTACAAATGAGGAGAGAATAGCGTGCCAATTAATCTTCATCTAACACCCACGGTGCCTAGCAAACATCCCAGTATTGCTGGTGCTTTCCTCATTTTTGGCACTGGTGTCCTCGCAGCCTCGTTTATCTCGTAACGCTCGTGCCTCAGCTGTTACACGGGCCAGCAGAAGCGGATATCCAAGTTGTGCAGACGCAGAAATAAGAACAGTGATACAGTATTAAAACCTGGATTATAGTGGTTCTTAATAGTCTTCTCCATGAGTGCACACAGTGCCGAATCAGTCTTAATATCGCCTGGGGTACATACAGCCCCCCCCCCTCGCTCCTCACTCCTCTCTATTACAATATGAAGCTATAACGGAAAATGCCATTTTGTTCCCGACTCTAATTGCAGATTAAAGACAAAAAGTGGGTCCGGCAGATGAAAATGTCACTACTTTGTCACTTTGCTTTCTGAAGAACGGATCCACTATTAGCCTCACGTCGCGGCCTTCAGAGCAAATGACTGTTTGAAGGCAGCGGGGGCCTGTTGCCATATGGCACGAGACAGAGACAAAATTGAATAAACAGAGGAGATTTGCGAAAACAACGCAGCAGGAGTGCATCATTAGACAGCAGTTGTCCGTGATAGAGACTGCAATTCAAATAGGCAGAGGGGTCACACAGAGAGTAACAAAGTGTGAGGATCAGTGTGAGGGCTGCCATAGTTAATTCTTACACCACTCGCTCCCCCTCCAGCTACGGAGCAGCGGCGTGCATATAGCTACAGTATGCTCCCACTCAAGCTGTTTGCCATCTTTCCGTAGTGATGGAGGGTTAACTCCTCCGAGTGATGATGTGATGCATTATTTATCGTGGTGGGGGAAATGTCTCCTATTTCTGGGAGGAGGTCAGAGGTCAGGGTCAGGGTAGCCCTTCGGGGATGAGTTAGGACACGTCATCAAGGTCAGAGGTTGGTAAAAAATAGAGTGAAACTTGTTTCAACTCAAACTTTCCAAATCTTTCTCCTCAGTCGCAGTCCAACTTGTTTTTAAGATGATACAATGTTGCACATAGAGACGATTTCGCATGAATCACAATCTCGCAGGTCAGATACAATAACAATACAAGGAATTAAACTTTAAAAGATGGTTGGTCACCCAAGGACGTGTTTCAGCTGGTTGAGGGATAATTAATAAATAATTTATTCATTAGTATTTACACACCTACAGTCCTGCAATAAATCCTACCTTCAGGTTATCATCTGTATGATTAACTTCACGATCATTTTGGCAATCCAGGCTGCAGTTTGTGGTGCTGTTGAATCGTGTTGCATTACACTTTTAGTCCACCTTGTTTATATATCGATGAGAGCAGACTAAATGTTACTAGAGATAACACAACACATCAATATAAAACCAGTGTTTTCATACACAGACAGTGTTTGTCTCCGATGGGAAGGCTGCTGCAGAGCCTGCAGCTACAGCAACAGAAGCTTGTAACCTCTTGGATTTGTGTTTTTGATCGGAGACGAACAGCAAGCAACGGGGTCACAAGACCGGAAGTGTTGCCTGATATGTTCATGAATATATCCATTGTGGGACAAAATATGAATCTGATCCAGCGTCTCAGTCAGCACAGGTGAGGTGTGAGCTCAGCAGCTGCTTTTACATAAGAATCAGTCAGGGATACGCGCGTGCATTACATGTGCACGTGTGCGTGAGTTTACTCCGTACACAATGCTCTAATGGTTGTTTGATCAGGAACGGATTGCTTGTAGGCTCCAGCACATCAACTCAAAGTAGGTCAATAAAAGCAGGTTGACTGTTTCAGTTCACCGTTCAACAACTCTAATTCTTCCGCCCCCAAATACTATAGCTAATTTTAAATCATCAGGGCCACTGATGTATTTGGGTTAGGGTGTCACACCTTTCCACATTCTCAAAGATTTATATTTCACTGCTTGAAAAAGCATCTGGAGCCTAATAAAACCTAATGTGACCACAGCTCGGAGCACATTAGCTCAGCCATCTCATTACATCTATGAGTCATCGCTATCAGCATCATATCAGATCAATTCAAGCACGGTCATTGGTGGGGTTTTTTTGTTTTGTTTTTGTCTGATTATCTTTTATTTCTTCCTCCTATAAAGGAAATTGGCCAAGAAGCGTAAGGAGACGCTGAACAGCACCCGCCAGGAGATGACCGTGATGGTCAACTCCATGGACAAGAGCTACACGGAGCAGGGCACCAACTGTGACGAGGCGCTGTCCTTCATGGACACGCACAACCACACGCTGAACACCCGCAGCGAGTGCGCGCTCACGCTCAACGGCCGCAGCGAGTGCGCGCTGACGCTCAACGGCCGCAGCGAGTGTGCGCTCACGCTCAACGGCCGCAGCGAGTGTGCACTCACTCTCAACGGCCGAGGTAAGACGGTGCCGCGTCAGGTCATCCTTACCTGCCTTTTACACTCACACACACACACACACCGAGCAGTTTGTTTGGTCAGGTGAGACAGGGATGACCTAAAAAGTCAAGACGGAAATCTTGTTTTTTAGATAAACTTTCAACATTTTAAGAGTGTCCGTATGACTTTTCTTTCTATTGCCATGATAAAGATATTTTATTTTATCTTTTACCACATCCAGTTGCATAAACTAGTGTTGAAAATTGATCAAAATATCTCTTTGTTTTTCAGTTCCCGCCTTGCTCTGACACTTTTATTGAGTCCGAGCGAATGATTTGACAGTAATTTTTGTAGCTTTTGAAAAAATGACCCTTTGTTAGCAGCGGCACTGTTCGTCAATGGGGAGCCGACTGCTTTAAAACACTTCCAACGGAGTTCACTTTGATTTGATGGGAAACACTTTGATATGATTTTGAGGAAGATTCATCTTTCTTAACAAGCCCTCGAGGGTTTGTTCTGCCCTTTTTATGCATTCCCTTTTTTAAGTTTATTGAGTTTCTCTAATTAATTTTTGTTAAATGAACTAAAAGTAAAGTTAGGCAGTGTTAATAATTTACTGTTGGGAGTCTGTTGTTGACACCTGCACTTTACGCTTGTTGTTTGAAAGTGCTAATAGCCTGAAGGGGGTCTGGTGTTTCTGATCAATAATCCAGGCTGAGAAGTCTGTCGTGAGGTCTTAACACTCATCACCATACCGCCTCCAATTCACAGAGGAAACACACAAACACATACAAGATGTGCTCCGGTGCAGCAGCCCGTTCATTTTTTCCGTCCCAGGTTAAAGTTAATACTTTGTTGATGGACAGCTCAGCTAAGTCTGCACCCAGAGCTTGACCTGGTATAATCCCAGTCAAAACCATCAGATTAAAACTCCACAGCAGCTTCTGTCTCCGCACCCCTGCAGGGGATGAGCCCCAAAGATGCTCTGACCTTGATTAACTGTCTGTTAGTGCGGATGTTCAAAACTGGCCCCAGCTCAGATGATTTAAATGCATTACTCTTTACTCCGCCTATCAGTGTAATGCCTTCAATGCTGTGTCGAATACCTCTCACGCTCCCAACGACCTTATGTGACTGTCACTTGTGTCATTCTGGCTCAAAACATCATGGCTGTCAGTCTCATAACCCAAACCCTATTAGACAGTTAGCTGTGTTGATGTTGCGTGATGAGTCCTTAAGATGACAAACCAGCGGGGAACTGACATTTACTCTATCCCCCATATGAATATACACTCTGAACTTCTATTTACTCAAGCATGTAGCTTTGATATGCTGCTTCATACTTACACTGCTCCACTTTTTTTACTCCACTGCTTTAGTTTCAGTTCCAGGTGACTTTGCTCACAAATCATGTGACCGTCTAGTAAAACATGTTGTACCCTAATAAATTCAAATACCCAACAGTATGAAGTAGTTAAAATAAGTTAATTAATTCATAAACAAAACAACTTTGACAGGGACTGTTCTGCTGCCTCATTAATATTTTTGATAGTAAAAGTAGTAGTAGTAAAGATTTGTTCACGGTTTATTGATTATTGTTTTATTCAACTCATTGATTAACTGGAAGATAATGCGTAGCTGTTTTGATACTTTTTTTAAACAAAAATGCCAAAAATCAGAGCTACCATTCTGAATATTTGTTGGTTTTCTTTATTTTTGGTAATATCTTTTTGAGTTATGGACTGTTGGAGACAAAACAAGATGATTAAGATTGGAATATGTTAATTTTTTTTTACATTTTATAGACCAAAGGACTATTATTATCTTTATTATAACAAGTTGTTGTCAGATTAGTTAACAAAGATATATATTATATAAGCATATTTCTTATCACAAATGAAAAGTCAAATTTGTATGCATGGTTTGGTTCATGGTGTCTAATCTCGGTAAACTTTACTGCAGACAAAACTAAATCTGTCTGGTTCAATCCTGAAGTAAAATGCACACACTGACACACAAATGAAAGGATCTGAAAAATTTATAACCATGTTTACCTTTATGTCTAGAAACATAATTTTCAGTGATTTACAATCATTCATGCACTTTCAATCAAAGAAAACAGAAAAATGAGTTGAAAGAAAATAACATCATATTACACTTTAATTCTTTCCTTGTCCTGTTTGTATTTGTTTTTACATGTTAAAAATGTTTACATATGTTTTGAGTGATTATTATGACTAAAGATTTGCACATATATATAGGAGCCTGTTTAATTTTGTATGTATTATGGGTTCCTGGAAGCTTCTTACACGTGGTAAATGGGAAGTCAGGCTTACAGCTTGTGTTGAGTTTGTGCTGGATAAAAGGATGCCATGCATGCAGGATAAGAACCGTTTAATAGGTGATAAACACAAAGGGAGCTGGAAAAAATGAACTGAACTCCTTACCTCCAGTACTTTTGTATTTTTATTTATGTTCAGTTCACAACACATTTTCTCACTGTACTTTCGGAAAACTCTCTTCACCATTAGGCTGCTGATTACCTTGTGTTCTGTCTTTGTGCCTCTAGCTGGATCATCACCTTCTTCCTTCACACTGCCCAAAGCCAACACTCTCAGTACTTCCATCCCCACCAACTCCTACTACCCAGGTAAACACACACTGTACTCCTCACGCTAATCCTGTATGTCAACAGAGAAGTGCTCACTATATAAACAGAGAGAATGTAGAGTGAAACCAGAATGTCTCACGAAACCTGCAAAGGTGTTACAGTAAATGAATAAGAGCGTGTTTTCAAACAAGTGTTAATGAGTTTTACGTTCCATTTTTATATAAAGTACAGACTAATGCTGTAATGTGCGCTTTGAATTCACCTCATGAAGTTAATATGTGCTTTAGAAATTAGAAAACCGCTTTCACAAATGAGACGGCAGATAAATAGACTTCTGATGGGTTTACACACTGCTTCATCTCTGGTTTATAACACAAAGTTTTTTTCTATCACTTCACCGAGATGGAATTTAGCCGTTCAATTAAAACTTCTCTCATAATTGTGTGTCTTATGTAATCAGATTACAGCTCATTGATTAGATGGAGTAAAGGGCAGCTAGATTTATAATCAACTAAACTTAGTGTGTAATTAGGTTTTCTGGTTTCTTCTTGTTATGCTGTTTGGCAAGAAACCAAAAAACTGTCCCATTATTTAATTATTTTTTTTGTGATTGTTTTTTTTTTTATTTGTGGATTTATCTTTTATTTACTGCAAACTCTCTTTCCTCCTCCAACTTCTGCACTTGTTATGGGGGTATGAGCAGATCCTTTTGTGCCAACTGCTATCTTAGGTGAGACACATTTTCTTTTTCCCATTACTGTTGATTATTTATTCTTACTTCTACACTGAAGAAAATCACATTTCATGAGATGTCTGTTTGAAGACTTAACTGTGAGGACAGAGAAAAAAAAAAAAAAAAGCACAGATTTTTTTTTTCTTCCCATTTTTGGTTTTGGTTGGCTCTTTTTTACTAAAGATGGCTTCCTCACCTTCATACCTGCCTGCCGCTTCTCCCCCTTTTACCCTTCCCTTCCCTCTCTCCTTCTCCCTTCCTCCTTCCTCTCCCTCTCCTCCCCTCCGTCAAACGAGGGGGGGGCTCTCCTGGGCTGAGGCTGGCTTCACTCCATCCCATCCGCATTGCGTGTCGTGCGTGTGATGTCACATACATGTTTGACCTCTCATATGCATGGACAGACATGTGGACTGGATGTGGGGGGAGGAGTGTCTAAGGGGGGGCAAACGTGGGGGGGCTACAGCGTGCTGAAGCCTTGGTAGCTGCACTGAGACACGAAACAGAAATTAAACAGTGTGAGGGGGGAAAACCACAAAAAAAACGCTCTCTCTTAGCCCACCCCTCACCACAAATTTCCAAAACGGGGATGCGTTGGGTCTGAACATCTAAAGTCTTGCATTAGCTGTGCTGCCCTCCCCTCCCTCCCCTCTCTCCTCACTACTCATTTTAACTCCCCTCCCTCCCTCCAAAACAACAACCTTTTCTATTATTCTTTTTAATGTCGCCCCCCCACCCCACCCTGCCTTTGGCTAACTGCTAGTGACCTACTTGTTTTTGTTTTTTGTTTTTTTTCTGCGAGTGTTTATTCATCCTGTTCAGTGATAAAATAGAATTATAAAAAAAAAAGCATTTTGTTCTCCTGTTAATTATTACTGGCCTTTGTGGAATATGCAGAGCAACCCAAAGTGCAGCATCTTAAACGAGCAGGCGCTTTTTTTTTCATACCAGCGGACCACATGATGTAGCTACTAAGTGGGGCACTAGAACTGTAATAATTTAATACTCAAGGCCAAGAAGAAAGATGCAATAAGCAGCTCTACTCCAGCTCCACCACAAGCACCGGAGCTGTATTTACAAGTACACAACTTCATGTCAGGGGCTTTATATTTCTTCACATTAGTGCAACTTAAAGCGGCGTCTTTCATCATCAAGTGCAGTGACAGCTGCTTATGTTAGTTCCACATCTAATGAAGCATGGAACAATTAACATGAAATTGCGGCAGCCAGAAAAGGTTACATGCTTTCAGTTGTGACACGTTCAGTCACAGCATTGTCTCATCAGTTGAGGTTAATGATCAAAACTGATTAGCTCATAGAGGACTGGTAATGTTTTTTTTGATTTCATTGCACACTCTTATTTCAAAAGAAGTAGAAGAAGAGAAATGGTATAAATGCAGGTGTCGCCACACCAGCACATGCAAATATAATTATAGCAATTAGAGACCGAAATTCTAAATGTCAGAATACTCAAAAAAAAAAATAATAATTGGCATCATTAAAAAATGCAAGTCACAGATCAGAAACAATTACAGCTTGTTCCAAAGAATCCCAGTATTTCACCATTAGTTTTCTCCCTTACAATCCATGACTTCCTTGTTTTGTTCTTTTACTTTTTGTCTTGCACTGTTGAAATTGCCCCATCCATCCACTCAACATCCCCCCCCCTCCCTCTTGACTAGGCTTTCTATCTAGGCAGTTTGGACTAGAGAAAGGCATGTGATCTCGCCCTATAGCGTAGCTCTAAAACACACGACTACTGTAACAGGTTCTCATGCTGTATTGTTGCTTATCCCCTCTCTCCTCTCTCTTCTCCTCTCTTTCTCTTTTTACATACATAACCTCTTATGTATCTGCTATCTAAAAAGTGCCCATTAATGGTAAGTTTTCCCAAGTGGGCCCTGGGTTGGGGGGGAAAAAAAAGGAGGTGGTGTTTACTCAGAAAGCAAGCCGACAGTGAGAGGCTGCTTCTGACATGGACATTACGACATTTATTGCATGACCAGTGGACATGTTAGCATCTCACCACCCTCCGTACCGTTACCACCAAGCCACCATTAGTCTAGCATGGTTAAAGTACGTACAGTGGCCCCATTGGCAGCATCACCTCATGCATTCTCCTCCCATCTACGCTTCCCCTCCTGTTTTTCTTATTTTTATTTTGTTGTTGTTGTTTTATTTTTTTTTTAGGTTTGATTTATTTGACTTTTTTCATTTTTCGGGAGGGGGGGGGAATAACCGGGGGTGGCAGGGGTTGAATCCACGCTGTGTCTTGTGTGATGCTTCTGACGGTGCCTGCTGCAACATGCTCACTGTGGCCCCTCCTCCCCACCCCACGCTCCCACCCCTTCCCTCTCACATCCTTCCCCTCCTTCATGTTTTCTGGACACCCTCCATCGTCCGCTGGCTCCCCCACAGCATCTGTGCCTCATGTCTGCCACTGACTTGGATTACAGTATGAAAGAGCTGGACTGCACTCTGACTCTTCAGATATGAGCTGCAGCCCAAACCCCGGCATACTGTACTGCCAGCAGCAACAACAAAAAAAACAAAAAAAAAGAAGAATAAAAAGTAAACTTGTTGTTTTACAGCATCTTCATGTGGATTTTTACAATCGCTCTACACTGTTTCCTGCAGTCGAGGGCCACCTTTTTATTCTGACAGTAGCCATATTAAATGCTAACAGTCTAAGCACTTAAAGGCCTCGTATTTTAACGGCTATAGGCCTATAGTCTTACAGTATAGTAAGGCCTGTAATATTAAACATTTTGTAGCCACACACTGAGACAGATGGACCTGAACCTTCCCACCACATGACTCATCCTATTACTCAATGATGTTGTGTTGTTGTGACCATCCATAACAAACAGATTACTAGAGAGTTGTTTGTCAATCTGGAGGGTGGTGACATAATGCTTAACAGTAAATGAGATAATGTGCCATCTGTTAATGTGTAAGCGAGATACGAACCGGTGCGACTGACGACACCTGAGCAAATTAATCAACTTTTAAATGTCGATACATTTCTAAAACACCACTGCCATTTACTGCTTCGAAGCATTATGTCGCCCGTATGTATCTTTATAAGAATAAATGGATGAATCTCCCAACGCCAGCTCCTGCCTCTCCATCCTGACCTGCTCTGGCCTGTCCCCTGTCTTTGTCTCCCTCCCACAGATGAGAGCCAGAACATGGGCAGCGACACCAGCAGCCTGGTGCAGTCGCACACTCACTCGCTGAGGAAGCGGGAGCCGGTCGACGTGCCGTACCAGACGGGTCAGCTGCACCCGGCGATCCGCGTCGCCGACCTCCTCCAGCACATCACCCAGATGAAGTGCGCCGAGGGCTACGGCTTCAAGGAGGAGTACGAGGTAGGCGGGACGCAACCCAGCTGTCGCCCTCCCCCTCGCTGTAAAGGTTGCAAACGCACAAAAAGCCTGGTGATAGACTCGTAACATCTCCACAGAGATTCTTGAAATGTTCATCAGTCTAATACAAGGCTTCATCTGTGTCTCTGTCTCTGCATCTGTCTCTCTCTCTCTTTCTGTCTGTCTGTTCTGCACCGCACAGCACAACTGTTTTGCTTCTCCCCAGATGCACTTTTACGATAAATTGTTAATGCACCCCGTCTCAGTGTGTTTACGGTGTGATTCGTTTTGTTGTTCATCTGTTCCTCGTTGTTGTTTGCAGCGATTCTGCGTGCGTGCATGTGTGTGTGTGTGTGTGTGTGTCAAATGCTGCTGTCTCAGTTCCCCTCGGAGGCTGAACCCCCAACATCAAATACAAACCTCCCCTTCTGCACACACACACACACACACACACACACAGAAAGTGTAAGGAACAGCCAGTTGTGTGTTAGCCGTGTCCCCCCCCTCCTCTCTCTGAATCGGGTCCGATTAGGCTCCTGCGATGGCAGCCTGCTGCTCTCTTAAGACCGTTGTCACACAGCAGCGTTCATAATCTGACACCATGCCTTTCGCTGACACCAAAACAAAAGATTTTTGCCCCAGAAGAGCATCACTCTCATTTCCTGTCATTAGTGCAGTAGGCTGGCAGAGGCTTGGCGGCGGTCCAGGCTCTTCGCTGTCCCTCAGCAGCAGCACCAGCCAGCCTCGACTCACCCCGATGCCACGTAGTAACAGACCGGCTTCAAACTGCTCCTTCTTCTTCTTCTCATCTTTATAGCTTCAGCTTATCTTATCTGACATCACACTGGCCCTGATAGCATTGCCACTTTATTCTTACATCTTATGTCTTTATCACCAATCCTCAATTTCTCCTTCCTAACTTGCATCCCATCTTTTCCTTCACCCTCTGAACACTTTTCCCGCAGCTCATCTGTCCTCTGTCTAATTTACTTATCTACACCTCCTACCTTCGTTCTCCTCATCTCCCTCACCTCCCTGCGAACTTCTACTATGTGTGGGGGGGCCAGATTTATCAGTAATTAACTGCCCACTTCCCGCTCATGACTGCAGAATTAAATAATGCAGCATCCCGTTGCTACCTGCAGCATCGGATCATTGAGGGTCTGGAGTGCTTTAGGCTGCCCTCCGGGCCTAATCCATTATGGATATAGGTGTTTTGGGTTCATGCGTCCGGCATTGGGTGGATGCATAACAATCAATCAAAATGAACCAGTGCCGTAACGAACAACTGGCCCCCCCCGTCCCCTGCTGTCAACTAGCCGTCCGCAGCCTTTTTCAAAAGAGATGCTTATAGTGTGTAACGGAGCTCATTCTCACTTGGCTAGAGCGATTCATTTGTATGTTGTGTTCCACTGCTGTCTTCTCTATATCAATCTGTCTTAAGGTTAATGCCCTTTTTAACCGTTTATTTCTGATGATGAGATTGGAGCCTAGTGCACCTCTAAAGCTGTTGACTTACACTGTACTATATCTCTCTCTGACCCATGCTTCTTGTTATTCTGTACGTTAACTTTGGATCAGATAAACGAGGTAAGCTATTACTTTTGGTTATTTGTGAGTTTTTTTGTTTTTTTTGTAGCTGATATCATAAAACCTGACAGATTGATGGCGCTATGTTGGCCCTGTGGGATTAAAACATCTCACATCTATGATCTTAGTCTGAAAAGGGCATTTACCAACAGAGGCTATGCAAAGTTACCAAAGCATCTGACATCAGATGATGAAATGTGTGAAAAAAAGTGACATTTTTTTGTTAATTTTGTCATGTCAAGTCTTTATAACGTCACTGTGAAATGTTTTTTTTTCTCATAATAAGAACATTAAGATCCATAATATCACCACAACATGATGTTTTGTTATAAAGCTTTTCAGAAGCATACCTCTTCAGTATAATTAAAACAAACAGCCAGAATGAAAAAGTTGGACTCAAACCAGCGATTTCTGACACTGTACAAGTTCATTTCAAATGAAGGTGTGGGTCAACAAATCCATTAGTGTGTTATTTTATTATCTCATAGCCAAACCAGTCAAATAAGAAAGCTAATTTACATTTTCAGACCAAACAGGTGATTTGACTGCTAACTGGAAAACGCCCTGACAAAAGGACTGTGCAAAACACTTGACACTTTGCATGTTGTATACTTTGCCAAAGCTTTATAAACTATAACAATGCATGTCCGGATTCTTCTGCACGTTTGAGTGGGCAGAGAACAAGTTCTTAAATGTTATGTTGTCATTGTATTTCACTTGTTTTCAGCTTGTTTTTTATGTGGAGGGTCATGTCTTGCATCTAGCCTACTGTGAGAATCCTGAAACTCTCTATAAGCTCCAACCACAAATGAACCACTAGTCAATCTGAATGAGTCTCCTTTTCTCACACCGTAAATTAATTCAGAAGCACCTCGCCTTAAACAATGCTGCTTCTTTCTGTTTCCATCCTGGTGTTATTTGTATATTTATTTATTTTTTTTCTTTGCTATGGTGTCAAGTACTCTGTTGTTGCCGTACGTTGGTTTTTCCCATGCTGATTGAAAACACAAAAAGTACTATGTTTTTCACTTACAGTAAGTGGTTACAGGCAGAAGGGGGAAAGAAAAAAAACAGCATAGCAGATAAATTGGGCTGGGGACTGGAGTGCAGCAGGTAGCCAGTAATTAAAAACATAGAAAGTTGGATCTGAGCCAGCAGGCATAATTTGAGGATGGTGAAAAACTACCCGCAGATGCACTAAAGTTAAGTACAACACCGACCTTTGCTACAAAATAGTTTTTACAGGTGGAGCCATTCATTGTTTTTCAATCACTGTCTGATGAATTTTAAGGAGCTAATTATTCCCAGTATGGAAATATACCCTTTAAATTCAGAGCCTTCATATAATCTCACCCTCTTGGGAACTGCTTTATCACCATAATTAGCCTTTTTTTCCCCCTGAATTCAGGATCCAAACAGCCTGACAGAGGAGTCAGACTGTAGCGTCTGAGACAGGCAGGGTCACTCAGTTTAAGAGAGAAGTGTTATAAAGTTGCCAGGTAACGCCTTTCGGCTTGAAGATGATTTGTCTCCGGATGCTTGATATTAGACCTTTATCCTTCAGAGTGACAGAGGGAACGACATTGGCCCCGGTGAATTTACTCAAGACATACTGCCACAGGAGGGGAGAGGCCTATATAATCCGTCTCTGAGACATGCTTCCATCTTCGCTGGAAGGATGGGACATATTTTTAGCATATTAAAGCTGTTTCTCAGTGAAATCACTAATCCTTAGGACTTAATACAGGAATATGTCCTTGTGGCGTGTCGGAGAGACCTTTTATTTTGCTAGACAAACGGCCTACTGCCTGCTGTAGCAGCGAGATGAATGAAACCATCAAGTCCTAGAACACTGATGATTGAAGACAAAGCGTCTTACTCTCTCAGACTGGCTATCCACACTGAAAGGAACTCGAACAATCTGTTTAACGTCCCGTAAATGCTCTCGAATCTTTACTCGCAGAAGGCCTGCGCTTTTTTTAATGTATTAGCTGACTTTTCAAATGTGCATTAGCTGCCTATCAAAAAGCCAGAACAATAACATGTTTTTGTCCAGGCTAGTCTGCTTGGAGCCAAACCCCGCCCGCCCTTTGCTGAACAGCGGTGGACTGGCAGTGGAGATGTATTTTCATAATTTGGCTTAATTGTGCCTGGTGTGCCATCAGAATGGAAATCTCCCCAGCGAGAGATGATAAATATTTCATGAGGGTAATCTGAGAGGAGAAGTTTTGATCTGCAGACGATGAGCTGGCTTTATTTTTTTTCCCCGCAACGAGCTGATTGAGTCCTTCAGACGAGGCAGACAGACAGACAGCCGCTGCGGTGGCTCCGCCCGGCAGAGCGGCGCAGGGGGAGAGGTTTGAGCACGACACCCGCCGCCTCTGCCCTAATGGCTCTGCTGTTTGACACAGCTCCCCGGGATCCACCATCCTCTCTGTGTCTCATGTCTAATAATGATGTGAATATCTCTCTCTCCGTGTCTTCTTTTTTATTGCCAATGTTCCCTTTTTTTTTTTGAGCTGAAAGAGGAATGCTGTGTTCTTTAGTCTGGTTATCATTTAAGAGTGCTCACACATGACACCACATTTCATCTCCCCCTTCCTCTCTCTCTGTTTTGTGTTTTCTGTCTTTTCAGAGCTTTTTTGAAGGACAGTCTGCTCCGTGGGACTCTGCCAAGAAGGATGAGAACCGCATGAAGAACCGATATGGGAATATTATTGCATGTGTGTACAAAGCACCTCCTGAGCACTCATGAGTTTTTGTGTGCCGTTCCCATTCTTCAGGCTGATTTATTGGCCAGGCTTGTGACTCTGGATAACTATAAGCTGCTCAAACAGAGTTTTATTATCAGCCAACGAGAGCAGCTTTGACCTTTCCAATCTACTTTTACATTCATCTTCCCGCAGCGTCTTTTCAGTTGTGAGAAATAAGCCCTGACAGCGTTGTGTCACATGAACAACGTAGCCTCTGCGATGTTTACAAAAATGTTGAATTTCACGTTACAAAATTAGCTGTGAAATGCTGATTGGACAGTTTTTTTTTTATTCTCTGCAGGAAAAGCTTTAAAGATTTTCTTAAAAATGACTTTAAAGTTGAATTATATAACAAGATATTTGAATATGTAAATAATCTAGAGTCACGGCTGCATCATTTTCATTTCACTGACATGTCCAACTACACGTGTGTGTCCTTATTCAAAGTACTTGTGTTGTGGTTTAGCCTGTTATTTAGTGCATTATGTTCTCACTTCATTCTCACTGCTGACCTTATTAACTATCAAATGACAGTTTATAAGGTCTTCCATCGAGCGAGTTTCATGCGCCTCATCCAGGTTTTAAACTGGGCAGCGGCGTCATAACGTGTGTCATACAGACTCAGTCACGTGACAGCGGCCATTCATCAGCCATGTTGCATTTCTACAACTCTGTTTTTATTCGTGGCACAGTATGATGCTAGTCTGGTCCTCCTCTCCTCTCCTCCCCCCCGTTCCTCTGTTTTACTGTCTGTCCCTCTCCCTCCTTTTCCTCTCCTGTTGCCCTCGTTAATATGATTAATTCAACGCCGGTTTCTTCCTCTCTGCCTCTCTTCCAGATGATCACTCCCGTGTCAGGCTGCAGGCCCTGGAGGGGGAACAGAGCTCCGATTACATTAATGCAAATTACGTTGATGTAAGTACACACACCAGCCAGCGCCACCAACGCAAAGGTCACTGCGCTTCCTCTCGGGGAGAGAGAGGGCGCTGGTGCAGACGTCGCGGGGGGCCTGAGGGACAAAACAGCCCCTGCTGCCTGCCCATCATATCCACACACACATGCACGACAGACACACACACACACACACACGGTGCCTTTATACTCAACTTTAGAGGACTGCTGTATCACTCTATTCATTGGATGTATTAAGAGGAATGAAGATCAGAGGCTGACAGTGCTGGGAGAGAGAAAAGGCAAACCAGCACACAGGGGAAACTGAGGTTATAGTTTTTAGACTTTTCTTTGAACAACAGTATGAGAACCAAAAAAAAAGAGAGAACAAAAGAGAGAAGTTCCATGGATGATTAATTCATTAAAAAGTTAGAGCGATGGCTGAAACTGAAAAAAAATGAATAGACAATGCACAGAAAGAGCACAATACAGTGCCTTGAACATCACGGAATGCACAGAAAGAGCACAATACAGTGCCTTGAACATCACGGAGAAGCAAATAAATGGATAGAAATGAGCTTGGAATAAGTTCAAGAGAAAGATTCAACAACCTTTTCTAACTAAATGACAATGTCATCAACTGCTATCACACAAATGATTCAGGTCGGCTGCTTTTAAGGTATAATTTAAGGTAACCACTTGGTTGAGCTTAGAGAGATAATAGATCGCCGTCGTCGTAAAAAAAGAACATTGCTCTCCGGTGTCAAGGTCTTTGTACACTAACCATCCACATCAATCTCCTCCATGAGATGTTTTGTAACCTGATAACAAAATCATACAACTGCTGCCTTTCACTTCCACAAGAGGACAGTCATTATTTGCACAATCATTGTCAATGTCTGGTCATTTTAAGCAACCGAACAGACATTTTCTGGTGAGGACACTCCATGTGGAGCAGCTGCTTTTTCCCCCTCCGCTGTTGGAGGGACTAGTGGATGAAAGTACACGCAGCATTTATCTGAAGAGAGTTCTGTTGTACGTCTTACCACAGGAAAGCCACTCGAGCATACCTTTACAGTGGGTAAAAGTCATTAAAAAGTGGCGTGAGACATGCCTATCGTTGAAAACAGATCCAGCTCCACTTAGCTCGCACAATATAGAACCTCCTGATCTGACCCGATTCGGTGTTGATAGCAGTGTTACTAGCAGGATGTGACCAGTCACAGCAGCTCATTGGCCTCTTTGAGCAGATGCTTCCGCTCCATGTGTAATGGCCTGGTGATGTACCTGACTTCCTAAGTGGTTTTCTGCTCGAGAGAGAGAGAGAGAGAGAGAGAGAACTCTCACTCCGTCTCCCATCTTCTCTTCCCCCCGCCCCTCTAATGTGGTAATTTGTAATCTCTTGTTACGCTTTCAAACATAAATTCATAATGCAAGGTGTGCCACGGCAAATGCAGGGGGCTTAAATTATTTACCTTTCCCACTATTCAGTTTATGGCCCATTATGCTGCGAAAAGGGGCGCCGCGGAGAAGACTCTTACAATAGACAGGCCCCCATTATAAGATAAGAATATACGCATATTAAAGAGGGTCCTGATTGAAAAGGATTTCCACTGCTCTGCCAGCTTCGTTGAAAAAGTGCTTAGTAGAAATGCAGGCAGATGGGTAATGATGTTTTCGCTCTTCAGAAAGCTTTTTAACACATCTAGAAGCTTGTCCTGCCCAATAAACTCTTATGTGTCGAACATTTCCCACAGTGTTTGTTATTGTACTCTATTATACTGCAGATTATTTCGAGTAAGCAGAACCAGTCGGGTATGTTTCTTTTCTCTGCAGCTGATTGAGTATTTTTATAGTGTAATAGCCTGTTGTCTGCAGAGTTTTTTCTTGGTGCAAAGAGTTGTTGGCTGCACTGAAGTAATGCAGTGATGTGCCACAGAGTAGACCATGTGCAAGTCACTCAGGTACCCCTAACCCTGTAAACATGTGCATTCAAGTGCAACTAATTTGTAGAAGGAACATATGAAGAAAACATGTTTGCAGTTTTGTTTGTATAGAACATACATTACCTCAAACCGTCCACCGTCGACACATTTTAATAGTCTCTCCTTTAATAGCTACTCCTGACAAGTAAAGCATAATTAATATTAATTGATGTTGGTTAAGCTTATGGAAAGTTTGGGGTCTTGTGGTCGTGGTTAGAAATGTGCAAAAGCTGACTTCTCATCTCACGTTCACTTTTTTGCCAATCACCATCGTTCCCTCAACCACCTGCAAGTGTTCATGACCTGAAACTAACGTGCACAGTCCAAATATTGACATATGAGTGACTTTTACAACAGTTGCTGCCAACTATTTAGATTTTTGACCCTTTTAAACAAATCAGTTTCAACAAGTATTGACGTGAGCGGTGAGGAGTTTGACCAGAGGCTAATTTATTTCTATTTAGAGGTAAGAAGAAAAATGAGAGAAAGGTACCAATACACGGCTAATGATGACCCTTGTGGTTTTTTAGTTTATATGCATTAGTTGTGTATAATCAGCAACTTTTTCACTCATTAATTATCATGCAGTAACCAAACAACTAACTGAATAAATGTGGAGCCTCTAGTTTCTCTGACTTTTGTGTAACCTGAGGATGCTACGCGTTCGCTAAGAGGAAGTTGTCTCCAAAGTGTATTTGGTAAAGCAAATAAGTATATAAATGTATTTTCTAGGTGATAGGGTTGCTGCCCCAGATTTGGGCTATCTAAGGATATTCAGCCTGAAAATACAAATTTACGCCTGCAGGCAAAAAACAATTTGATGCTGCATATTTAAACATACAACACACTGTTGGTGAAAAGAATTAATGCAAATGATCATTGTAATAAGCAATGCAGCAAAATACAGAGAGCATAACACATATTTAATTCTCCGTTAGTAATTTACACATCCCAGGAAAGAAAGCCTGCTCAATTAATAATTTCAACATGGACATTCCTGCGTTTATGTCTTTGTGTCGTTCACGAGGAAACGCTCTAATGTTATCGTGCGTCTGAAAAGCCGCCGGTCCGTTTATAGTAAGCTCTACTCACCTGACAGTCACTGTCAGGGCCTTTCCTTTCTTCCTGTCTCTCCCTCTCTAATCCGACGGCGTACTGGGCCTCCACTTTACTTGACAGAACTTACATGAAAGCACAAACAAATCTCCTCCTCAGTCCAGAGATAAAGAAGTCATTAAAAATGGAGGACAGTTGAATAGCTGAAAGAGCCCTGTGGATGAGAGAGAGAGAGAGAGAGTGAGCAAAATATCCTTTGTGTCTTTCTCCCTTCATTGGAGGAGCGTTAATCACAGTCCAAGTTAAATTGAATATGAGGGAGATAAGCAGAGCAGCAGGGGTGGGTGGAGAGAGAGGGGGGGGGGAGAGAAGACAATCAAGAGGAGGCAGGGCCTGGGAAGAGCCTTTAAGTCCTAATGTTTTGTTTCCTGCCTCATATCTCTAGAGAGAAGACAAGGAATTGGACAAATAAAACTTGAAGGGATTAGAGTAATCCGTGAGACTAGGGGCCTATTGTGAAGATCAGTGCTGTTAGTTGTATCTTGGGGATTATCAACACTTTGGCTGCTTACTCCAGAGGTGTGCCGCATATAGAGTGTGTGATGGAGAGTGTTTATGCATCTTATATCCTGCAGCATCCATCACTAGATTTCAGGCTTGCTCTTTACACACACACAGAAACAAAGAACTGAATGGGTGTACAGTAGCGAAAACAGCTGGCAGCCTGACTATGCACAGGATTTCTGGAGGGCGGCGCACACATTTCTCAGAAAACGGTTAAGGTGGAGCAGCGGTGATGTTAATTTTTGCTGTAGCAAGCAGCTGTTAACCGGGATTCAGTGCAGTTTGAATCTGTTCTGCGCAGCGGCGTATGCAACGTGAATTGTTTGAGAGTTTGTGATACAGAGATAAACTTAGTTTGCATGCAGGGGTCAGCCTGCATCGGGAAAACAGATTAAATATCAAAGTTTTCCTGAGCCTCGCCACAGCTGGTCTTTTTCACAGGTAGGAGGGAAGTGAAAGTGAAGTGACTCATGTTCTTTTCTCTTTCCTTTTTTTTTTGTTCTCTCCTCAGGGCTACCACAGACCAAATCACTATATTGCCACTCAAGGTAAGAATAAAACTTTTTGAAAAATGTTCCGTTTGTTTTGGGGGGGGGTCATGGTTGTATTTGGTGAATATCTCTATGAAACATCCCCATCCTTGTTTACGTGCGCTCTCGCAAAGTACTGTTTGATGATCAGTCAAGTGTGTGTTCAGGGAATCTGGTACCGCTCACTGCACACACACACACATACCAGCACGTACTTATGGACCTCTGAGCGCGCAGAGCAGCACGTTTTCTCCCTCTGTCTCTTTCCTCTTTCCTTCCATCGGTGGTGTGGGAGCGATTAATCAAGCAGTCTGGGAGCGAGCTGAATAAATAAATGGATTAGCTGACATGTACAGGCACATTTTGTCACTGTGTTAATCTGGCCGGCAGATTCACGGGGCGAGGAGCACTTACCGTGACCCCAGAGGTTAAGTCTGATTGATGGTTAATTGTTATGAATTTTTGCGTCGAGAGACACTCTCCCACACAACAGGGCTGCGTGCATGCATGGGGATTTTGCGGCAGCACTTTAGAGGGGGGGAAAAAATCAGTGGAGGAAGGAAAGAAAAGGAAGAGGCGTTTTTTTGCGAAGAGGCCTTAATGGATTCACAATCTGCTTTGGCGGAGCTGGGAGTTGCATAATTACCTGTTTATTAGTGCATTGCCTCTCTTCCTCAGTGTCTCAATTAAAACAACCCTCTGTTTGCTCTTACTTTAGAAAGAGATGGCATACCAATCAGGAAAGCGGCCTGCTCGGTTCCTCTGCCTACCTGACTCGATGGTCAGTATATACCACGTGCCGCGCGTACAAACACTCCAAAACTAAGCCGTCTGTCGAGTGCCGGCTCTCTCCTGCGGGGCTGCAGTTCACAAAAACAAGCCACTTTAACAGGCGCTGAAAGGATTTCAACTGTATTATTATGACTTCTATAATTGTCCCGTATTCATTAAGAGCATTCCATATTTCATTAAAAAAAATATGCATATGGAGATCAGCAGTCAAAGAAATATTGCAAACAGAATCCCTCTCTCTCTCTCTCTCTGTGAGATGAAAAGCAGGAGAAGCCAAACGTGTTTGCATTCAAGTTAATTAGCCCCTGTTTTCTCATTGAGCTCGCATAATAAGTCCTCATTTTCCATCGACTGTATCGCGAGCACGATAAGGCTTTTTCACTGTGTAGAGCCATCCAGAGGAGATGTGTGTGTGTGTGTGTGTCTGTGTGTGTGTGTGTGCTGAAACATCTGTATTCTCAAGGAGAGCAGGCCCTTTTATAATTCATCATCAGCTCCGGCAGACTGACAGGAAGGAAGGCTCAGTCTGCTGACACTGAGGCAAAGAGCAGCCTGAGATGATAGGAAAGCCAGACACAGACCTGTCTCTCTCAGTCAGACAAAGTGCATACTGTAGCACCTGAAAAGAGCACCTGGGCATTGGCACAGTTGCTGAAAATGAGGAAGTAGTCTCTTCTCTCCCCCAGTAAAGTTTTTCAGTGAGTGACACTTCCACTCAAGTCCACCGGGACCAGAGGTAGCTCAGAAAATGATGATACCCACAATTGTGCTGGATAAGCTAAAAAACGGTTGTCATAAATTGGTTGTGGGGGTGGTTGGAGGGGTGTGCTTAATATGGCAGACGTGTGGGGTAACGTTGTCCCCATTCTCTTACGCTATAAACTACAATGACACTCATTAGTTTGGGGTTTATTGATGAGTCCCTTTGCTCTGTCAAGGTGACGGCGGCAGGTAGAACAGCTGTCACTCCATAAAAGCCTCATCACCCCGGCTCCACTCCTCATTATGTAGGTCATTCTCTCATCCATGGCTTTTTTTTTTTTCTTTTTTTTTTGCCGCAGCAATACAACAACCAACTCTCACCGACACCAACTGCAGCTCACCTACTTAGCAGATTGCACATGGCTCAGCCCTCACAGTTCGCCTCCCATGCCTCTCCGTCCATTTTCATGTCCTGCGGATCGTTTAAATACCCGATCAGACACGAGCTTCTTCCTGGTGGAGACTGTGAATTACACTGAAGCCCGGGTACAAACAGCTCTGATAAGTCCCCGCATCCTCCTGGTGATGTGGAAAATATTCATGATGCAGGAAAGGGTTCAATTTCATCAAGCTTTTTTTCCCCCTCCGGCCTTCTCCTGCTCTTCCCTCCCCTCCTTCACGAGCACCAAATGTCACCAGCAGCGCGAAAGTTTTATTATTTACAGGTTAACGTCTCAAAGCCCACCGGGGGATGAGGGGTGGAAGATAGAAAGAGAGAGAGAGAGAGAGAGCAAATCCATGATAAGTGAGTGTACATTATGCCAAAGTCTGCTGCATGTAATATTAATGGGAAAGAGAGGAACGTAGCCCCCCCGTGTTTGTCTGCGAGTGTGTATGCGCGCACGTTGATCAGGAGTTTTGCGGCGTACCTGGCTTTGGGATTTCTACAGCTGTCACACTCCCTGCTTCTGAAGAGGAACAGGCCTAGTCCCAAAACACAGCGTCTGCTGCAGCAGCATTAGCTCTCTGACAGCTGGAAGAGAAGCTTCTACCGGTGTTCTTCTCCTGTGAAGTGCCTCCTCCAAACTTCTCCAACTAGGCTCCGCGCACGCCGTACAACAAACACCGCTCTCACCTTGTAGTTCCTCAAGTGAGCTCTCAAATCAGTTTCTAAACGAGGGCTCTTTATCCAGATGACTCTCAGCCCTCTCTTTGTAGCTTATTATTGTTGGTTTGTTTTTTAATACAGAAATGTTTTGTTCCTTTTTAAAAAGCTGCAAAAAAAATTAACTGTTTTTGTAAATACCATTTGCATGGTGCAATGTATAGTTTAGGAGAACGTTCTGAGAAATATTCAGTACGACACAATAACGGAGCTGGAGCTCGAGAGGCGATTAGCTTAGCTTAGCATAAAGACTGGAAGTCGATGGAAAAAGCTAGCCCTGAAGTCCTAAATCCACCTCCCAGTACCTCAAAAGCTTAAATAACATGTTGTTAACATGTAACTTGTTTTTGTTTAATCTAAATACAAAAGGACATGAAGATACAAATCATTGCAGAAATTAAATATTAGGTAATAGTTTCATTGCCATTAAAAAAAAAACTCTATTTCTAAAATTGTTTTTCATGCAATCATCTTTAACCTCGGTTGTTACGGGATTATTTTTAATGTCACGATCATTTTTATTCCACTTTGATCTGGTATTTCTTGTTTTTATATATTTGGAAAGCACTTTGAATCTTGTTGCATATAAATGAAGTTATTATTATTAGTAGTAGTAATATTATAAAATAGTTCATATAACTACATTCTGATTTGTCATTTAAGGTTTAGTTTAAACAACTAGAACTAATGTTAGTGTTTATGTAAAAAATGCTATCACAACATTAAATCACTTTTGACTTGTCATCCATCTATTATCTGTGACCGCTTATCCTGATCAGGGTCACGCTGAGGCTGGAGCCTATCCCAGCTGACTTTGGGTGAGAAGCACGCTGGACAAGTCGCGGGTTCATCACAGCGCATATAGCAATAACTGTTCACACTCACATTCATACCTGCAAAGAGTCATAACAGTCGTTATTAAATGAAATTATGACAACAGGAGGCTGCTTGTCAGGAAAGCGTAGATCAGTGGACCAGTGCTGCTTTTTTTGCATGCTTCTCTCCATTTCCATATCTCCACTTTCTATTGCCTGTGCCATTTTTGAGATGGTATTTTTCTAAAAATAAAATCATTTACCACTTGTTAACTCGACACTGCAGTGACAATTTGCAGCAGGACACAATGACGACCACTGGATCCCAGACTGATTTTGAAATCCGGCTATTTTTCAGTGAAGGCTGGTCGAGACAGATAACAATAACAATCCTTTCCGATTGTCACCGAAAGTTCAGCTATACTCTTGAATCTCTCCACCACCTCCACATGAAAGCTGTCAAGCTGTTTGTGTTTGTTCTTAGCTACCTATTCATCAAGAGCCATACTCACTTCCTTATGACTGTCATCAAGTTCAGCGCTGCTCAGCATCTCCCCCTCACCTATTCTCCATCTCTTCATGCATATGGAAACATAAATTGGCTGCCTGAAGCTTGGCAGGATCCTCCCATTGGATGATTTACCATATAATGGCATGTGCTATTGTGTTACTGAAGTCCTACACACCAGCTGTCCTGCTTTTCAGTCTCCCTCTCCCAAACTTCTCTGCAGCGCATATCCTCCCTCGGGGACGAGTGTAGGAGGAGGAGGAGTGGGTGGTTCAATCATGTTGGGTAGTTATTGGAAAGACTGGAAGTGACTGGAATTGGAGATTGAGGTCCAACAGTTAAAACTGAGTCAAACCACCTCATGCAAAGCAGAGGAAATGTGGGAATGCACAACGGAAGATATTGAGGAGCTTTGTTCCAAATTTCTAGATATCTATTTGAGATGGAAAAAATTCAAAAATTTCTAAAAACCCATTATACTCTGTTCTTGTTTTCCAAAGAGAGACACGTGAACACGCTGGCAGCTGAAATATGATCGTGGAGATGATGGATCATTTTGAATCATTTTGTCTTTTTACAGCAAAAGAAGTCTCCTAAATTTCATTCCAGAGTTTGTGAAACATTTTTTTTAAAACGATGTCACACGAGGCTTGTGCTTGAGTACAGTCGGAGAGGATAGACAGTCAGGAACTGTTTAGGCACCACTGAAAGCAAATGAAATATGGCTTGATCAATCAAGTGATTAAAATGATGATGACACTTTGTTGATGCCCTGAGGGAAATTAGGCTGTTTGCAGAAGACGGAAGCCAATAAGGAACACAAACACCACAATAATAATAGAAAAGGATGATGGAGCTGCTGCAGCTGGTGGAGCAACTAGTGTCTAATAGCTTCTCCTATAAGTTATCCAACGATTACATACGGTTTATATGCAATAAAACCTTTATTTGGTTTTGCTGTAATTTGATAATTTGATCGATAAAGATGCAGACAGGAAATGAAGGGAGAGAGAGAGAGATGGAGATGACAAGCAACAAAGGTCCCTAGCTGGTGTTCAACTGGGGATTTAACAGTTATACAGGATGGTATGTGTCTGAACACTCAGCTTGCAGACGTCCTTAGAGAATGTGTTTCTTTCACCAAGCAGATTTCACATATAGAAAATAATTCTCCAGAAAGAATTGTCAGAAAATGTTTTGCTCCGAGCAGCGATGAGGATTTATTTTTTTTAACATGCATGAATCTTAGTTATATCCACAATACTGAAATACAGCAAATAAGGAGGAAGTCGGTAGGCAGAGGGAGCTGCAGCAGCCAATGATATTAGCATAAACGTATCAGCAGGGTAATAATGAGTTGTGTCAGGTCTGATGTCCGCACCGTACACCTGCGTGAATATGATTGGTTGTCATTAGCCAAACAGCTGAAGGCGGTCATGAAACAGCTGATGCCAATCAGCCCGAACTGTGCAAAGCTTAATTTCTCAAACCAATAACATTAATTTTGATATAATTCTATACTCAAAAGTGTTAAACTACCTTTTGACTTTATATATTACTTATATTTTTTTTTACTAAAGTTTTCAAGATAAATGATAAATAACTCACTGAGCTCCAAGTTGTTCTGGATGACCACGACAGTGTCATTGTTTGAATGGGTGAAGACCACTGACTGTATAAAGAGTGGACAGCGTTTGTGTGACGGTTTCTGAAGCACCATCGTTTGGTGCTGGCTGCCACCATTTTGGCAGTCCTGCCTCTTCAGCCTCACGGATAATCTAAAAAATCGGCCAAGACGTGGGATCATTGGTGGGCCTGAAGTGGGCTGAATGATGCCTGGGTGCTCAAATAATCCATCTGTAACGACACCTACCGGTAAATCAAAGCAACCACACTGTAAATTCTGCATAACTTTAAGCCTTTATATAATTTGAACAGGTAAGTTCTATAAAAAATCACCCTCAGTACAGTTGTCATCAACGGATAATTTAGCTATAGAGACCAAAACTGTTTTTTGTACCAGGCTGTAAACATGTTTATTTCTGCTGTGAAGTTGGACATTTTAACATGGAGGCTTACGGAGACTGACTCGTTCTGTAGCCAGCCTCAAGTGGACGTTTGAGGAACTGCAGTTTTTGGCACTTCTTCTGCATTGGCTTTACTCCACAGCCATGGAGGTTTTTATTTGGTGAAGGCATCGTGACGAGCCTTGTTCTGGTTCATGGTTCGATTTCAGCAAGAGACATATGTTTCGTGTATGTCTCAGTGTAACTCTTGCCCTTATTTCCCACACACCTCTCAAATGAATGCAGAATATTGTCAGCCAAAAACAACATAACCAATAAAACATACATTATTTTACATCACCTGTTGTGGGCGTTTAAAGGTTATTTAATTTATTTACAACATTAATAACAAGGAAGAAAAGCACTACTGGTTAAATGCCTGCCATCATGTCTTAGCCTTTCTCTGTGTGTGTCTGCATAATTTGTTATGTCTCCAGGTAATTTGGGCCAACGCAGGAGAATGCACAACTGCAGAGATTTGCATTTACTAATTAATTTGTCAGAAGTAATTTTTCTTTTTTTCCACTTGGTGCGTTGATTAAAACTAATATTAATAATTTTAATTAACTAGAATAATAATTAAATTCCTATCAATCCACAATTATTGCTCAGTGAAGTTTTAAATATTGGAGCCCATTCAATGGCTCCCTGCTCATTTATTTTGATGTTCACCAGACACACGTTTGGGGTCTGGTTCGGTGGAAAGGTTGGTGTTGAACAGATGAGGTGTGGCGGTAATTACTTTGAGCTTTGCCGCACACACACACACACACAGACAGTCCCTCGCCTCAGCTTTAAGTTTGTGATTCTCTTGTTTCCATCTGTATTTAAGCCTTCCACTGTAAAAGCACTTCGCCAGGAATCTGTTGTAGAAAGCGCCGAGAATAAATCTGATTTGACATGTTTTTCAATGCTCGAGCCGACGAGTGAAAATGGAGGAGAAAATGCTCTATAAACTGCGTTGTTGCTGTAGGACTGTAATACCTCCAAATCCCCTGTGTTTATATTGTGTGTGTAAGTTGATCTGCCTCAGAAGACGGAGACAGAAGCGTTATGTGCGTGACGGTATGATTTTTTATATATTTTTTTAAAACATGTCGCCGCACACACAAACACAAACAGAGTAGAGATAAATTATACATACAAAAAAGTGGTGATGAATAGTGCTTTGAATAAAACAAGGAATTTCACTCACTGTTCTGCCTGCAAGGTGCTGGAACGATGTAGACCTGAGGGGCTTACAAGAATGCAGGTTTGGTCTGGAGCTGTTCTCGTGATTTCACCTACATTAGTTCCAATTTAGTTAAATCTTAATACCCTAGCATGCAGTGATATTTGTGGCTGGCCCTTTCCTGTTTCAAAACGACAATACTCCTGTGCACAAAAAAAGCAGTTTTCTCAGATTGATGTATGGAAACTTGAGAGCCCTGACCTCAACCCCATCCATCACCTTTTGGGATGAACTCGAACACCGGCTGCAAGTGAGGTCCGACACCAGTGCCCGGCCTTATTAATGCTTGTGTGACTGAATGGGGGCAAATTCCTGCAGCCAGCTTTCAAAATCTCGTGGAGGGTTTTCCCAGTAGAGTGAAGTCTGGTAAAGCAGCATATTAATGCCAGTGGTTTGGAATTCAACAATTACACCTGGGTGTTATGTTCTGCTGTGAAGTTGGACATTTTTAACATGGGGATTAATGGAGAATGACTCATTCTGTAACCAGTCAAGTGGCCGTTTGAGGAACTGCAGTCTTTGGCTCTTCTGCATAGAGTATACAGTTGAACGCTGAAGAGGATGCTGCCTCGTAGCTTCGGGTTTACATCTTAGATTGCTTTGATGACACCCTCGTACACTCTTATGTCACTCAGCTTCATGAGGTCGTCACCTGGAATGGTTTTCTAAGTTGTCCCATATATGCTGAGCTTCTTTTATTTCACTCACCCCAAACCACTCCATCATTTAGTGTTGGGTTACTCCTGCCTTCAAAGCAGTCTGGCAGTACAAACCCCAGTAGGCGGGTTATTAACTGAATAAAGAAAGAAGTTCTATGTATGTTCCAGAAGAAGAAACCATGTCTCGCTTTATAAGTGTTTGTATTCTTCTGGACCCCCTGCTCACGAACAGTTTCACAAAGTTTGAAAACTTTTCCAGATTTTTTTTTTGATAAATTTGGTTTGAATTTCCTTTTCTAAAAATATCCTTCCCTCTCTCTCTCTCACTCTCTAAGGGCCCATGCAGGAGACGGTCTTCGACTTCTGGAGGATGGTGTGGCAGGAGAACACGGCAGCTATCGTCATGGTGACCAACCTGGTGGAAGTGGGCAGGGTAGGCATCAATTACAAATTCCCTATAACCGCAGATCTCAAATAAGATTACCTTGCCCCGAGTCGACTGACAGCCTGATTGTATCTCAAGGCAAACGGAGTCATCCTTTTTTTTTTTTTCGTCATCGTGTGTCTCTTTGGACATCAGTGCCCAGATGTTTCTGTGTGTGTGTGCGCAGGCTTAGTGAGGCATGGGTCTCGCGTGCCGCCAGCTCTTTTTCCATCTATCTGATCAGTGAGAAGTGAGAAGAAACTGATTGATGGCCTTCATTACCAGAGAGGCATCCAGGCAACTGACTACTGTTTCATCTGAGTGGCTCTATAACAGGAGATTATACTCCTGCAGTAGCCGCCAGCTTCTACCAGGCTCCTCTGAGCGAGCAGAAACGTCTCTTAATGTTGTCCTCATTGGACAAAAGGCGACTGTCATTGAGTGGCGAGGATGGTTGATAATGATGAAACTAATGGTAGAGCCTTGACTTTCTTTTTTGTTCACTATGGCATGTGGCCTGCTTCGAGGAAAAAAAAAGAAAAAAAAACCTGGAGCCCTACTTCAGTCCTAATTTGTTCCACTTAACTCGCAGTGTAGTTCCTCCTAGTTAGGTTATAATCAAGAGAAAATGAAGGTCTTAACGTACAGTGTAATGCTTTGACTGCCGGGGGATTTTCTCCAAGAATTTTAAACACATTTGCGCTGAAAGCCCCTTAAACACAGGCACACCTTGATATCGCTGATATGCATTTTTGGTGGGGCTTAAATGTAGCAGAGCTGATAATGATTCATGGGCCCATCTCTAGGTACCTCATTAGACCGTTCCTCTACAGTAGCTGAGCCCAGCCCGCCCCGCCCCACACCTTCTCCACACCTGCTTAGCTGCGGTGCCGTCCTCGGTGGGCCCCGGCCCCCAAACCGTCTGTTATATGATCCTTGTCCAATGGCGGGCGGTAGGCACAGTTGGTCACAGTGACGGTGGCTCCACTGAGGGCCCCATAAAATCACTCCGCCATATCACAGCGGGCCATCTGCTCGGCACAGTTGCTGATGAACTCTGGGAAATCCTGGCACACACTCACACACACACACGCGAGAATACACAGACTCTGTCCCGCTGGTTTCACACACAGAGGGGCGGCGCTCGGCGTCACTTTGATGTATGAGAGATTTGGTTTCGAAGGTAGATGAGGTGACGCTACGTGTGTTTCTTTTCTATACACTTTATCCATACAAGCAAATGAGTCCTGCGTACACACGCTCAAAAAAGTGCCCATGCAAAAGAACATCTGTGTGTACGCTGGCATAATTTAACCCAAAGGCTAATTCAACCCCCCCCCAAACCAGGCGCCTGATTCAGAGTGATCTAATAAGGTAATGGCTTTTGCCTAATTCAATCTGGCTGGAAGCGGACGGTGGATTTGTGATTGTCATCGGGGATTAGTCATCTGGGGTGTCAGAGAGAGGGACCTGAAAGTCCCCCTCTGTCTGTGTCACTCCACAAACCAAAATCTCATTTCATTCCTAATCAGCGCATAGACTCCAGAAATGAAAATTGAATCTAGTTGTGGCTGATGTCGCATTTATCCCTCATCAGAAATTATCATTCTCTGATATACCTCCGTGATCTCAATCTCTATTACCAGCCGTACTCCCTCAGTATCAACAGTTTAATTGAACGGGGGGGGTGAAGGAGGAGGGGAGGGGGTTAATTTTGCACTCTTATGATACCTAATACAAGTAATATTTCCAGTGGGGTGTTTTAGATTTCTGTTGGGAAATCTGTTTTAAACAGCTGAGGGTTTATTATTTCATATCATTATTAGATTGTCATTATATCTCCCTCATCCAATTGTAGTACCCTATTTTTTTTTAATGTTTTGTCCTATTTCTCCACGCTGGTAGTCAAAGATTTAAGGTGGACACATTTTATATACCCCTTCAGTACCTATTCTGCGGTGATTCCGATTCCTCTTCAGTCTACCTTTAGACTCATTTTCACGTTATCAATGTGAGAATGAAAAAGCAATAATGTGAGAATGAGCTCTCCATCGATACATAAGATTCCCCATTTACAACAGATCCTTGACCCGAGGTCCAAACTAATACGGAGCAAATCTCATTTTGCCTTTGAAAGAAATGCTTCAGATACTGAAATATCAGGTGGCAAATGGGAGGTAATGTTATGTGACAATTATCTTTATTGGAAAAAATGATGGCCTGGAAACTTGCAGACATTCAAGAAATCTTTTTATGACTGCGTGTGTGTGTGCAGTGAAATAAAGCATTGAGCTCTGTGTGTGTAAATGCAAATGTATTTAACATACAGTGTGTGTGCATGTGGTTATAAAACACTTGCTTTTGTCACTCTCAGGTGAAATGCTGCAAGTATTGGCCTGATGATACTGAAATCTACAGAGACATCAAGGTGACGCTGATCGAGACTGAGCTGCTCTCAGAATATGTCATCAGGACCTTTGCTGTAGAGAAGGTAAATTGTTTTTAACCTTTATAAACCCTAAGAGATGTGAAGAAAGAAAACACTCATACATGTTCAACAATACCTCAGCCTTTGGCTATTCAGCTGTTAAGATAAAGACGTTGTGTACTTTCCTCATAAACACCTTGAGAGAAGTGGCTTAGTGGTTCTCTTTGCTGCAACTTGATTTAAAAGGACTTAGTTCTGTTTCAGATGTATCCTTTATGAAAACTCCTGCTCAAGGTCAGAGAGACGACAGTGTTGACAAATGTTGCACACAGCCCTAAGCTGCAAATTGTTTCTGCTTTTTTATCTGACAAGCATTTTTCTTTAGATTTTAAAGCCATCATTTGTAGGGTTTTAACAGTGTTATTAGTATATTTGGATTGATTCATAGGCAGCAACACATGCAGCTGTCATCCCTCAGATCACACTCAGATGAAGGCAACATGTTGTTCCAGTTTTCACTGCCCACAGAATAATATGAAAGATGCCATAATCATTAAAAAGAGTAAATAAACAGATCACCTAAAGACAGCATGCACTCTTCACTTCATCTAATGAAAGTTTCCCAGTGGATCTCGTCGATGACCTTCTCCAGCTTCCTGCTGTTTAACGTGAAATACATAGAGATACATGTGGTCCAACTAAAACCTGGAGAACAATCAGTCACGGCGATAGATTCTTATATGTAATGGAACCCAGTTTACTACTCCAACCTAGCAATGGAGACGCTTTCTAGTCCAAGCCAACTAATGTTTGTGGAGTTTACCAAACTTAATAAATACCGCACTTAAAAAACAGAAGTTCAGTCTTGTTATGATCTGCTAAAAAATGGACAGATTCAGCCACTAAATCTGTGAACTTCACATTTATTTTTTAAGCTAATGGCACACAGCTGATGGAGGATGTGATCCGAACCTTTTCAATAACCAAAGGTGTTGTAAAGTCTTTTAGAACAACAAAAAGATCGATGTAACAATTCCCATGTTTTTTTTATCTAATGAAATATTCAGCTTCAGTCCATGTTAGTCGACCTTTAGTCCTTTTTAAAAAAAAAACACATTTTCAAAAACATTTTTTCTGCACTCACAAAACCGTTGGATCGCCGACGTGCTGCACACAAACGAGAGGTGCACACCTGTGTTAACGAGGTGCACACCTGTGTTAACGAGGTGGTCTAACAGCTCCACCAAATCCAGAATATTCATCAAAGAAAGCTGAAATTTAAAATTCAGATGTATAACTTTATTAAAAGGTGACTTGTACTTTCATAGTTATTTTACGTTATATATTTGGTCGGAACTACTTGTTGTATAATATTAGTTAAGCAGAACAAAGCATCACAATCACATAATTGTTAAACTAGACTCAACAGGCAATGATACGTCAGCTTAAATTCCAGTTTCTGCCGTTTATTATATTATATAGATTATACATACAGCCCCGTGTCCCTGGACGGGCGAGGATAGAGTGCTACAGTAGGTAAAGAAAGAACACCACGCTGGCCTTGTACATCCTGTTTACTGTTAGATAATGGAAACTTGCTTCAACCCGTCCGTTACTTTGCCCATGAACTGTGTGTTTGTATTCAATCCGACTGTGTGTTTGCTTTTGAAGGACCTCTCACATCTTCTGTACGCTGTCTGCTCTGTCTTCTCCCACACATCCCCGCCGTCTTCTGCTGCGCTTTGTGTGTTTAACATGATGACTCTGTTCCTCAGAGAGGAGCTCATGAGATCCGGGAGATCCGACAGTTTCACTTCACGGGCTGGCCAGACCACGGCGTGCCCTATCACGCCACAGGCCTGCTGGGGTTTATTAGGAGAGTCAAGTCCAAGACCTTGACCAATGCTGGGCCCATGGTGGTTCACTGCAGGTTGGTGTGCATTGGAACTGACCGATGTGTTTTATACTTTTATTTCTACTCTCTAACCAGTCAGCGTTTACCTGTTTTAGATTGAAGCGTTCTGGATATTAGACCTGTGCACAAGTGTAGATCATAGATAATATTTTGGAAACAAACTGACAGGAGTCACATTTATTTGTCAGTTCAACAATATAACAAAGAAAAATCCAAGTTACTTTGAGTGGTATCGAGCCATTCAGACAGTTGGTTTAGAGATGTTGAACTTTCTATCAAAGAAAGTCTAAAAAAAGTAGATTATCTTGAGTACAGGGAAAGACATGATGTTGAATTTTTAAAATATACCTTGTCAGTGCTGTTTACAGTCAACTTTATTGTATTTAGGCAGAGTCTCATTGACAAATATCTTAAAGGGATACTGATGTAACTTTTGCAGAAGAGCCTCTGCTGTGTTTACAAGTGACAGTTAAAAAGATAAAGATAAATTATAAAAACATAATGCAAACTGTAGCACAAGTAGAGAAGAATACGTCAGCAGACTGACTTAATAATCATTATATAGCAATCGATCATATCAGATCAAATAAAGCTGTAGCTGTAAAACCTCTGAATATATTTCTCATGAGTTTAGCTTTTATTTTGAAAGGGAAAGAATGTTATTTTTTCACTAGAAGTAAGTTCGATTTTTTTTTTGTGAACCAACCCTTTAAAATATGTTTTTAAAAAAATGAAATGAAATTCATATTTTAATCAACATATACTCAAAATTTCCAGTGCCGGGGCTGGACGGACAGGCTGCTTCATCGTCATCGACATCATGCTGGACATGGCGGAGAGAGAGGGCGTGGTGGACATCTACAACTGCGTCAGGGAGCTGCGCTCACGGAGGGTCAACATGGTCCAGACTGAGGTACGTTAAATCTGGTCCCACACTGGCCTCAGCCGTCTGCAGAGACTCATCAGTAAAAGGGAAAAGACTGAGGATGCATCTTGACAAGCTGTTGCCATCAAATGTGGATTAACTAGTATCAGCGAGTAATTCTCAGCATAAGCCCCACTTCTCTGGCGCTGCACAACAAATGCTCTTAATTAATAGCAAACAAATTTTCTTTTCTTTTTTTTTTTTTGGTAGACAAAAAACATGTATTCTTTTCTGCTAAAATATAAATCATTACCTGACATTTATTAGTCAATAATTATGCTGGAAACGCGATCCTGTCTGTAAAGGTTTTTAACCATTCTGCCCGTGACTGATGACGGCCATTATCTTTGAAAATGCAGCTTAATTAGTTTTAATTTTATGCTGTCAGTCATTTTCAAGTGCCACTTCAAGTGTTGCATTTTTTCAAACAGTGGGAATATATTTTATATTATGTGACCAAGCTATACAAATTATGGGTGACCTCTATCTGATAGATGTAGGATGAGTGCTCTTCAGTGCTTGCTTTAACCTGCTCCAAGTATCAGGTGAATGGTATTTATGTTTACTGCTTTACATTTTTACAATCATTTCTCACAAAAGACATTTATTGAAGTGCACTCCCTAACTATTTCCCAGGATGCTTAGCACAAGTGCTTGCCAATACACGCTATAATAAAAGGGTTTAGAGGCTTGTAACTGAGAGCGTTTAGCTCATTTTGATGGCTGAAAACATTCCTGGCTCATCCTCCAGCTTTATGCCAGTATGGGCTACCGAAGGACTCTGCGCTTTCCTGAACACTGGCCATCTGGAGGTGTCCATAGTCTCGTTGGATGCATCATTTCACCGTAATTCCCTTTAAATCACAAGCGTCATTGGACTTAATGGGCAAATGTTTCATCGTTGACGTCGGAATTGGGATTCGAGTAACTGGAGACCAAATGTTGTTCACCCCGAGTCACTCTCCTCAAGTTCAGTGACCTTCAAAGTGTGTTTGTGTGTGTTTTTCCCCTCGCAGGTGTTCAGGCTCATTGGCACGGCAGTGGCCAGACACTAACTCCCCAACGTGGGTTTAATCTGTCCACGGAAATGAAAAGCCTTGTTGTTGTTTATAGTTTATGAGCTCATATTAGATCTGTCAGTCTGCAGATTCTGCATTGCCGTCGACCTGCTGACCCACCCTGAGCTGGTCAAACTCTCAGGTCACCAGTTCACGTTGTGCACTAGACTTAATAAATGGCAACACATGTCTCTCTATAAATCTGTAAATCAGTGACCTCTGTGGTGCATGTGTGCAGATTCTGGTCCAAAGTGACAAGGAAGTGTCAGCTTGAAATGTCACTTCAGAAAAGATTTGCATCAAGCCTCAAGCCGTGTCACCGTGCCAACCGCGTGACTGACTGATGTGAGGAGGAGGAAATCTGTCATGATTTCCAGTTTCCAGTTAAAGACGGCGTGGTTTTGTTTTTGTTGTTTAGACGTCAGCCTTGCTCGTGCATTGATCGTGACAACGTAATGATGACGATGAAGTCGTCTTAACTCGGCTAAGGTCACAGAGGTTTGAGAGGGTCGTGAAAAACCTGAAAAGGTCATGGAATCTAAGAAACTACCTTCTTGAAGGCCTGTAAATATTTTAAGGGTTTTAAAATGTCAGTTTTATAAGCGAAAAATGCAAAAATATGTAATGTAACCTTTGAACATAGACAATGACAAATATTAGTCATAGAAACTGCCTTAGGGGTAAAGAATAATCATGGTAAGGTCGTGGAAATGTCATTGAATTCTTTGAGCAAAGGAACACTGGCTCGTGTATTTCTGCTGCTGGTAGAAATGAAATCACATGCAGTCTGTTGTCATGAGTCTTAGACGCCTGATGGATCCGCAATGAGGATGCTGTTTTTTGCAGGAGCAGTATGTCTTCATCCACGATGCCATCTTGGAGGCATGTCTCTGTGGCGACACAACCATCCCCGCCAGTCAGCTCCGCTCCGTGTACTACGACATGAACCGCCTGGACCCGCAGACCAACTCCAGCCCCATTAAAGAGGAGTTTAGGGTAAGGAGGTTTTAGCCCTAACGGGGCATACAAAGCACTGCATGCAAATCTCTAATAAAGCATTATCTCAAGTGCAGGATAAGTTCAAAACAACAGTAAACATGTTGCGTCTTGATGAATGGCGCAGTCCCCCTCTGGGCCAATCAGTACCAAATATGTCACCTTGCTTTAATCTATAATCACAGCACCCCTCCTTGGACCAATCACAGTTATATGGGATGAAACCCCCCCCCTTAAGTTTCATCACAGTCGCATCAGGGAAATCAGAGCTATCGCTAATGTAACTGATTAAAGAATTGCATTGTTAATTACCATATTGGGAGATAATTAGCACACTCAAGACCCAAGTGCCTACCTTCCTGCGTCGGTATGACAACGTGTAATTCTGCTTCAACCCTGACAGACTCTGAATATGGTGACTCCCACGCTGCGGGTGGAAGACTGCAGCATTGCCCTGCTGCCCAGGAACCACGAGAAGAACCGCTGCATGGACGTCCTCCCCCCAGACCGCTGCCTCCCCTTTCTGATCACCATCGACGGCGAGAGCTCCAATTACATTAACGCGGCGCTCATGGATGTAAGAGTCAAACACGGACACGGGACACTTCACATATTCGAGATGTTCGCTGGCATTCCTCTGCCGAGTGACTTAAAGGAGCGTTGCGTTATTACTGGTGCTAATTGAATCGCTGTAATTTTTAAGTGGTAAATAGACACACTGAGTCACAAGGCGGGAAATTGCAGCCTCCTCGCTCTGTGTGAGCCCAAACTTTCCCACATGTTGCTTTTCTTGTCGAATGCTAATCAGTGATGTCAAAGCAGGTATTTTGCCTTTGACAGTTCATCATAGTTTATGAAGGTTACTGAGCACTTGTGTTTCAGCCTCTCATACTAATGGATTTCTCTTTGTGTGAGTATTTAATATTGTAAATGTTTAAAATACCTGAAAAGAAATATCTCAAAAGATCATTCCCTGTTTTGAAACTCTAGTGTGGCTGTGCTGGAAACATCATAATCTTTGAATGCAGCCCACAAACAAGAGAGAAGACAGAAACAAACTAAAGAACGTTTAATAAAAGTACAGACAAGTGTGGTACAAGGGTGGTGATATATCACAAAGAGTATTAACAGTTGAATTGAGGTTTTAAAGTTTCAAAGCTCGACCTTGGAAGCAGCAGTCGACAAAATAGCCTCGTGTTAAGGTCCATTTATTAGCTGTGCTCGAGGTTGTAACCGTTTTACATGACCTTCATGAGCAGATGGAGTTTGCTAGTTGTCATATAATTGTAAATGTTGAAATTTCCATTTTTTATTTTTTTTTCCGAGCTTGTGAAAGTCTTTTTGTCCCCGTTGGCTTTAAAGTCGAGGTTCATTTTTCAGTTCAAACTCCATCTGCTGATGAAGATCATGTGACGTGTTCAAAGGAAAATGCAACGTACAGCAACGTGTTAAATTTATTCAGGGTGGACCTAACAAAGAACACCTTGACAAGAGCGCGTGTCCGGTGATGGACTTTTTGGCTCTTGCCTGGATTGAGCGGGTGACCTTTCAGGTACAGGATCCTCTCAGTCACCAGCGGTGGGCTATCTTTGTGAGCCAGGAACCACATTAAAAGTGCAGCGTCCCAATATAATCTCACTCGACATGGAATCTCCATTAGAAAAACAACACTCGCAGTGCGAGGCAGGTCAAAGGATGGAGGTCATTTTAAAATGGTTATTGGTAAGTTGTCAGCTTATGTGTTATATAATATGCATGAGGCGTATTTACAGTTTTTCCTCTATTTTCCTCCATATCTTCCAGAGTTACAAGCAGCCGTCTGCATTCATAGTGACCCAGCACCCGTTGCCAAACACGGTGAAGGATTTCTGGAGATTGGTGCTGGACTACCACTGCACATCCATAGTAATGCTCAACGACGTCGACCCAGCCCAGGTAAACCCGACCTGATACTTAAACACACACACACCGACACGCACACAATACACAAAATAATCCCAGAGGGATATTGCGAGAAGTGCACTCGGAGACAGATGACAGATGAAGCAGTTCCTTTCATCAGACGTCTGTATCTAATAAAGTCACACAAAAGGACAGCGTGGGAACTGGATTCTGAGAAAGATTGCTTTTTTGTTTGTTTGTTTTCTTCCACTATGAACCCCAAGAAGAAAAAAAAGCCCAGGGATGTGTCTGTGCTGGCAAACACATATATATACAGTATACAGACTATGTTTGAAATAAGGTAGACGCTGCAGAGTGGAAGAGGACTTGCAGGAAGATGGAGAAAGAGGCCTGTAAAAGAGACTCTCCAGATTTCTCAGCCCGAGGCTCTGTCATAACACCCGGGGATCAAAGCCTGAAGCAAAGCTGCTCTCCCCATCCAAATCCCCTTTCCCTAGGTGACTGACTGACTGGCTGGATAGATAGAAGAGGCCTTTCATTCAATATTCTCACTGTAGCCAGCCAGTCAGCCAGCCATGGGGAACAGCACAGGTGGGAAAGGAGGCAGGGGGCATGCAGGCATAGACGGAGACGAGGGAGGTGGAGGTTCACCATCTCCTCCATCAGCATCTTTGTTTTTGCATCTGTTGAATTTGTCAAGTTTTGACAGGCTCTGAAAGGAAGCTAGAAAGTGGTGCTTTTGCTGCCAGAGTGTGTGTGTGTGTGTGTGTGTGTGTGTGCGTGTGCGTGTGCATGTGCGTGTGCGTGTTAGTTAGAGGAAAAAAAGTACATTTGTCTGTCCATCTGTATGCGTGTGCTCAGGCCTGTTATTTGCATTCCTCTCAGGTAGTCTCTCTCTTTTTCTCCCTTGTTTGTTCATGACTCAGTATGTAGGCATGTCTGTCAGTGCAGACTCTGTCCATCTGTCTGCGTACGCTTCAACTAGTCTGATTTAGTGCTGCGAGGCCGGCTTTGTGCTCTGCAGGTGCGTGTTCTTAACTGGGCTTTCTCTCTTAAGGAACGGAAATAGGGGAGATTTTGCAGGCTCTTATGATGCCGTCTCAGGGGTTTATTTCCTCCCTCTGTACTTTTCATCACTGCTGCTAGAAATCACTGTCAATGACGGCCGGTTGATACCTTCAATTAGGGCTACAACTGTGGATTATTTTTCATTTAACATGAAGTTTTCAACTTAAAATAAAAGCTGAAACTAGATCTACCCCCTGAGAATACTTCTGCGGTTGCCATGGGGTGTGTTGGGAAAAAAGGTGAAGTAGCACAATGAAATTAAAGAGATTCTGATTTACTTAATCATACATTAATGCACATACACAGATGTCGACATAAGTACTGCTAAAATCAAGGAGCTCGACAGGTAAACATAAAACTACTATGCACAGAAAACAAAAAACACAAAGTTCCAGAGACTGCAGCACCGAAGCAAAACGTTTATTCGGTTATTGAGCAGCACATAAATAATATATAATAAACATAATAAACTTTTTCTACCAGCCACTGACAGATAAATGTTCAAATTAAATGAATATAGTAAAAAAAATTATACATTATTTTGTGTCTGAAATCTACCGGGCACATTTTACCAGCATTTAGCTGAATCTGCCTAAAAGTAATGTGTAAACATTGGCAGCGGTCAGCTGAAGTGAGGGCTAAGCAGCTGGAACAGATTATGTTTTTAGAAGTTGAGCTACTTTTCATGAACTTATCTTTTTGATTATACTTATAATAAAGTAAAAAAGCTTTTAATGGCGAGAGTTTGCAGATAAGAACAATTAGCCAAGGTTTTTGATCTGTTGAACAAAGGGTCAGTTGATTAGGAGAAAGCTCTCATACTGTGTTTTTATTTTTTTTCTCTATCAAAAATATATTTCAGCTTTTGTCTGAATGTTCTCCAGTGAAGCAATTCATCATATTTCAAAAAAAAAAAGAAAGAAAGAAAGCACTTCACATTGAATTAATTCACCTTCTTTCACGATTCATGTCCTCGAACTTTGTAATCCCTCATAAACCTCTTCAACGTCTCTGTGTTAAAATCTGTGTCACTGCCTTCAGTTCCAAACTGTTAAACTCTGAAACTAATGAATCATCTTCCATGTTTGTTTTTCTTGTGTGTTTTGTCTTTGTGTGTGTCTTTGTGTGTGTGTGTGTGCTGGTATACCTGCATTTTTTATGTGTGTGAATGTGTGTGTGTGTGTGTGTACATGCCTCTTTTGTTTAGTTGTGCCCACAGTACTGGCCAGAAAACGGAGTCCACCGCCACGGACCCATCCAGGTGGAGTTCGTCTCTGCCGACTTAGAGGAGGACATCATCAGCAGAATATTTCGGATCTACAACGCAGCGCGGGTACGGTGACGCGGGAGGGTCACGCTTCGAATCATTCGCTTAGAAGAAAAAAACAAACATGACATTTATATGATGGGGCTGTCGTGTTGTTTTTCTGCTCTGCTGCCCTTTTTTTTTTTCTTTTTTTTTGGTTTTGTAACTTTTGTAACTTGTTTGTCTTCCCTGTGGTGATCACAACAGCCAATTTATTCTGTGACTGCACACCTCACACATCCCACTCATACGCCGGCCTGTCCATTCAAGCTGTGCAGAGTCATTCTGTTCTTTAACTATGCCACTGCACCAGTGATTGGACCGAGGTGCGATTGCCACAAGTCTTTTAGACGGCTTGTGGTAGGTCGTTAAAAGTGAAGAAACAGAGTTGAACTTTTGCTTCATCGACACCTTTTGTCTCCAACTTAACTAGTCGGTTCAACTAAATGACAGAGAACATGTTTTCTCACATGTGGTGGTATCCAGGTATAACTAGTTCAGGTTTAATTAGTCCAGCTTTTGACGTACTGTCTCTGAAATATCCTTTCTTTTTCCGACACAGTATGCTCCTTACTCTAGATCATCCTTAAAGGGTTCAAGATGAATCCGAGAGGTCACAAGATGCTTGATAGGATCGTTTTTCTCCTATCCTAGTCTTTTTTCCTGTTAAATGCTGGATGTTTTTTTACCATTTCTGCGTACAACAGTAGGCATATTGAACCTCTGACAAGGGGTCACATGTAGACATGCTGCATTTTAAATGGAAATAAGCCAAAGAGGTTAACAGCCAGTGCTTTAGATCAGTGGCCCTCAACCTCTTTTAGCTTGTGTCTCCCTTTAAACAAGTAATGTCGGCTCGTGACCCCTGATCAATAAGACCTTGGTGTGGATGTGATTGTTGAGCAGCTCAATCCAAGTCGTTTTTTATTCAGTATTTCGCTACTGAATGAAACATTTAAAGAAGAGGTGGTCTACATTTGTACAAAAGAAATGTTTGTTTTTTTTCTTATCCCTTCACTCATCTTGTGGCCGCTCAGATTTGGGTTATTTTGGTTGGGACACGAGTCACAGATGACTCCCAATGTTGGGGTTCGTCACTCTGATCAGTTTTTCGCTGATTCTGTTTGTTGAACAAGTTAAATTTCAAATTTGAATGATTTCACTTCACTTTTTATCGGATTGGACGAAGAAATCTCAGAGGCAACTTAAATAAACCCAAAACTATCTGCATGGCTCCATACCACCACAGGTAACTCAGAGGGTTTCTTGTTTGTTTGGGTGAACTGACCCTTTAACTTTGAGATGCCAGACATCACAGCACAGAAAGGGTCCTGACCCCGTGGCAGCGTCACCAGCAGTCACCTGCGTAAGCTCCTCACCCCTACAGTCCGTCCACGGCGGTGGCGGTCAATAAAAACACTCCTCATATTAAAGTGTTGTAACAGCCTCTGGCCGGCAGAGGCACCACCTGCATGTTAAGTGGAATACAAACTAATCACACATGATCACTGACAGGTGTTATTGATCGATATGTCTGAGTGTGATTTAGAGCGTCTGTATCTTAGATCTTAACTATCTGTCTCCAGCAGTAACTGTGCTCATCTATCAACCCGTCTATCTGCGCATTCATCTCTTCGGTGACTCCTCGTGCCCTTATCCATCTCTTGTCCTACTTGTCGCTCTCGAGGCTTAGCTCAGCCCTGCATCTTTACAGTCCGACTGCATCTTTGCACACAGAGCGATTAACTCCCGCCTTACACACACTACCCAGCCCACCCCTATGTGTTTGTGTGTGTGTTAACCCTGGATAACTGGCATGTCCTTCCTCTGCAGCCTCAGGACGGCTACCGGATGGTGCAGCAGTTCCAGTTCCTGGGCTGGCCCATGTACAGAGACACGCCCATGTCCAAACGCTCCTTCCTCAAGCTGATTCGACAGGTGGACAAGTGGCAGGAGGAGTACGACGGGGGCGAGGGACGCACTGTGGTCCACTGTCTGTAAGTTACCACAGCACTGAGTGCAGAGGGAAGTTCATCCAGAGCGGGCATTTAAAAAAATGAAACATCTCCACCTACTGACCGAAGAGCTTTACTGCATCAAGAAAACAAAACACCTCACCCCTCTGCCAGTTTCATATCAGCCTTTTATATTAAACTAAATGTAATTCAACTCTAAATTATATTTAATTTTATAACGCTTGGCTTCTTTGTGACAACTTTAGGAATGGAGGCGGCCGCAGTGGGACATTTTGTGCCATCAGCATCGTGTGCGAGATGCTTCAACACCAGCGATCTGTGGATGTTTTCCACGCTGTCAAAACACTACGGAACAATAAACCCAACATGGTGGACCTGCTGGTGAGCAGCGCTGTTCTGACACTCGGATGAAAGATAATTGTTGAAGTTTATCATGACCTCACAAAGTACCAGATGGTATTCAAAGGCAGGACAGTTAATGTGCATAATCATGAAGGTGTGGGACAAGAGGCGGGTTTGAAAAACCAAAGGCACCAACATATTCTCTAGTCTCTAGTGTGGGTCAAGCTCCAAAAAAATGCTGAATCTCACATTTCTTTCAGACTTTCATGCCTGGTAAATACCAACCTCTTTCAAACTCAGTTTGAAATGAAAGATTTCTGTCGTTACTGTAACATTTCAAAGCCCAGGACAGTCAAGATAATCCTGATTACAACTGATATCACAGGGTTAGTGGTTAAACTCCCCCGTTTATTAACATTTGTGTGTAAAATCAGTGGATTGCCCCTTTAAAAATCACAGCTACACCACTGTTTCTACTTTCTTGGGGTCAGCAAGTTACCTGAATCAAGAGATTCCCTTCAGATTATTTGGCTTATTAATAAAGAATAAGTGTCCTTGACTTTGTTGTACAAATGAGTCAAAATATCGTAACGTAATTTTATTATTTTCTGTGATTAGCTTTTTATAAGTCCGTAGATTAAACAGGCTACAAACTGAAGATCCTGGGAGGTCCCCCCCCAAAAAAAACTCCTGCTTTACCTTTATTATCACTGTTATACATACAACCAACATTACAGTTTAATATTTTAGCATCGTTTTATTATATTATTATATCAATTGAGATTGAAAGGGCCTTGAATAGAGCTCCTTTGCCAAAAGTATTCCAGCATAGGAATACAGCACGACTTTTTTATCGACTTTTCTGATGTGGTCAGAAAACATCTCGGTCTTCATTCTAATCAATCATGACCCGAAACCTTCTGCTCTGTTTTCTCTCTGTATAACAGCCTGATCCGGCTAATGTGCACGTCTAATGTTTGTCTCTTCTTGTCTCGCAGGACCAGTACAAGTTTTGCTATGAAGTGGCACTGGAGTACTTGAACTCTGGGTAACTCAGAGCTTACTGAACCCAGCAGAGACTTTAAAGTTTGGGACATTACAGAAGACTACAGCTCACATGTGTGCATTGTGCTAAGTGTGTGTGTGTGTTGACTGACTCGACAGGAGCAAGGTACACACACAACCATACATGCAGCTACTTTGACCAGCTCTCCTCCTCTTCTTCTTCTTCTCCTCCTCCTCCTTCTTCTTCTTCTGGTCTTCAGTTGGTCTAGATGAGAAAAGGTAGCAGAGTTGTACAGTGTTAAATATCGCAGCCTGTTTCTGTCAGTGCCGGCTTAGGAAGCCAGCAGGAGCACACTGAGGTTTTTTTTTTTCCTCTGCAGTGAGTCGCCTCCTCTCTGGATCCCTCTTTCTCTCTGCCTCTGTCTCTCTCAGTCGCCTGTAGTCCCGTGGTTGTTGCCTTGATCCTCATCGGATGACGAGCATTAAATACTCTCCAGTTTTCCGTGGAATGCGATACACTGTACATAATGTAATGTGTTCATTTTTTTCTCTTTGATTTTTTTTTGTTTTTTTTGCTCAGCTCTTTATTATAAGTCATTAAATGCAGGAGCTCAAAGCCTAAATGTTACTAAATGTCCTGTAAATTTATGACTTCTAGATGATTCTTGCTTCATACTGTATGTTGGGGACAGCTGGCTCAGTCTACATCTGCTTACCTTATTTCCTGTACAGGGATCCAAAGCTTTATTTGCACTTCCATTGAATTCTTGTTGTGCATATTGTACATATTTCTGTAGATTATTTATTCACGGTATGTACTTTTTTTGTGACTCGCAGTAAGTGACAATCATAGGTTCTATAGGTTTGGTTTATTGACTGTATTGTGTGCTTTTTTTTTGTCATCTTGTGTGACAGATCGATTTCATTGTAAAGAAAAAAGATATTATATAAATGTATCTACAATATAAACATTGGAATATGTATTTCTGCCTCTTTCCTGACTGCAAACTGGAAAATATGAGATTAGGGGGACATCTGTTGGAGAGACGAGGAGTAACACACAACATCACCTCCATGTTTTTATGACATAGTGGCTTTCTTACACTTAAGCATATAGTTTGATTTAAAGCATTTTTTTTTATGATTTTTAAATTGTGTGACAGGTTGAACATTCAAAATACAGGATCCTGATTGGACAAGAGAACCCCTTCAAACAGGTAAGCCGTCTGAGTTTGCAGTCAAAATGCTTCAAATTTGAAATTTTCAAATTTAATTTTTATTATTAGTTTGTTCAGCGCAGCTTCTCTCACACACACAACACAGAAACATACAAACAAATAAATGATGCAAGGCAACTAAATTTGGAAGAGTACATAAATAATAAATAATAAAATGGGTTAAGCACAACAAGAATTAATAAAAAATAAAATAAAACCAGATAAGATCCATTAAAAGCAGGTAAAACATACACCAAAACTGATTGGTTGAAGTAAGGAAAGAAATATATTGCAGAGGGAATGAATGCTTTAGAGCATCGAGTAGACAAAGCATGACACCACTGTGGTGTATTTTCATGTAAGCATTGCAAGCGTGGTGTTTCGTCGTCTCTCCTGGGATTGCAGTTGAATGTGAGGTGCGTGTTTGTAAGAATTTGCAATGACCTCTCTCTAAGTGAAGAATAAGCATTCTATAGTATTTAATGATCTCTCTTGGGAAAATGGTGACCACCCTGATGGCAACAGAATCCCTTGAAGAAACTAAAATAATCAATGCTTTATGGAGGAAACCTTGAGTGGTAAATAAACTGTGCTTATAGAGCATCTTTCTATTCAAAGCGTTTTACTACACTACATATCTCGTTCACCCATTCCCACACTGATGGCATTGGCTGTCATGCAAGGTGCCAACTGCTCATCAGTTTTTAGGAGCTAATCACACACGGATGGCACACACAGCCTTCAGATGCAATTTGGGGGTTCGGTATCTTGCCCAGAGACACTCAGACGTGCAGACTGGAGGAGCGGCGGCTCGAACCACCAATCATCTGATTAGTGGACGACCGGCTCTACTTCCTGAGCCCACAATGCCAAAATCAGGCTTATTGCCAAAGTAGGTTTTCACATACAGAAAATTAGCTTTGGGTTGGTGGGAGTTGGTGCAGAACAATAACAAACATAGTAGGAAAAAAAGTAGAAAAATTAACTATAACATATGATATAAAGACAATGAAAAGGCAGTACACACAATAGTTATTTAAATCAAAGAGCTGTACTGTTGTAGATCAATGTGTAACAACACTTGTGTGTTAATGTGACGCCTAGTTTTAGGTCTGTAAATTTGGCTTTGGGTCAGTGACCGCCACACGGACCTTTATTCTGATGATGCTTTGGGTCATCGCCTGAGATCATACAGTGCATGTACTGTAAATATAATAAGGTACTTTGTGTAGATCCTATAATGTGGTCTTTACAGGTGCAGTACAAACAAAACTTAAATGCACTTTAAGTAGTATTTGTGCAGTGTTTTTTTTAAATAATGTCAGACTCAGAGTTTTCATTCTCGTCTACCTTCTTTTGTCAAAACCTAAAGATATCAGATTGCTTTCCTGCAGAGGGCAGACACAGTAATATGAATACTTGTAACTGTGAAATGTGTTTGCATATAGCAGCTCTGCTATGAATATGACTTCATATTATATTACACTTAGAGAGCTATTTATTAAACTGATAATATTTTGAGGCTGTAGTAAGTGGTGGCGAAGTCGCTTCATGTCATTTTGATTCACAAACGTTGTAACCTTGAACAAATATTCAGTTATTTTCATTTCATCTCATGCACCCTCCTTTTCAAAAAAAAATGTTTTAAGTGTTTCCAACTTCGTCAGAAGTTGGAAAGTTTGTTTGTTTTTTTTTAAAACAGGGTGACCCTAAGCTTTTAGTATTGATACTGACTGATCCACCAGAATAGACTTGAACTTTTTGTTTTCAGAGTTAAAGCAAAAGACTGACCTCAAAAAAAAAAGGCTTGTCAAGGACTTGAAGCACACAACACACCTTTAAACAGTATTAGCTCCTCGAGTTTACTAAAGGAAGGTGAATTGGTTTGATCAACAGTGTTTCATTATGGTTTCAGTTAAACCACAAGTAAAAGAAGCTCAATTAAGATATTTCTGTTTATTTTGTGTGTGCTGAAACGATAGATAAACACTATTCTCTAACAATGTTTTGCTAAATTATGTTGAGGAATAAAGAAATTGTAAATTTATTGTTAGATAGCTCAAAAAACACATTCAGCTTTTTGTTTATGGAGTTAAATTGAGAGAGGCATTCCAAAATGGATCACGGTTAGATGTCACTCATCTAAGGTACATAACCAGAAATGGTTACATTTCTCATATTAACTGCAAAAAAGGGGAAGAATGACATATTTTTGGGTTCTAATGTTAACTGCAAAAAAGGGGAAGAATGACATATTTTTGGGTTCTAATGTCAAATCTGGCATTTCTAGAGCTCAGGCAGATCTCTGCTTTCTGATTCGTTTGGGTTTTTCTCCCTCTAGTGGTGTCTCTGAGTACATTCTCCCCCAGCAAACAATTAATTGGGGCATACAGTACAACGCTTAACATTACTTATGTAGGTTACACTGATACATGTGACCGTGTCCAAACCATTTTGTCGTGGTCCAGAATTAGCAAGAGGTTTTGCAGCTTTAGTAGTCGAGGTGCTTGCAACTAACCAACTATTTTAATATGAAATATTTTCCATGCACAGTTGGAAAGGTTGGGAAGTCGACATCAAGATCAAACCTAATTATGTGGGAGTCCACAGAGGGAGAGAAATATAATTATTAACTGCTGGGCAGCAGATATGTTAGGATTAAAAGGTGAGTATTTTCTAAAAGAAAAAAGATTTTAAAGAAAGAATCTTTAATTATTTCTTCATATTTCAATTCCTCTGCAAAGAACGAGCAAATTAGCTTCCGATGTTGTTTGTTTATACAATAACCAACCAACACAGGTCCCAATGCATTCTGTACATACAAGAAAAAATTAATTTCATCACTTTTTATCAGCAAGACCACACCGTAATTAGTTAATCGCGTATGGCAGCATCTTATATATTATATAATCAAGACACATTATGTGTTTATGTGTAAAAACAAATTAAAATCTATTATCTTCAAACAAACATCAAACATTTACTATATGTTTGTCCATACAGCAAAACATGAGCTAAACGTGAACTCTTCTGTCAGCCACCGAGCACTTCCACCGGAGTGTATCGAGGGTCCGGTTCAGTTTTGCTTAAGGACACATCAGTGGTGGTAATGAGGGAAGAGAAAGCACTATTAATTCTATTAATTCTCCATCTGGTCATGAAAACTACTGTGAGGCTTGATATAAAATGATTAAAGTTCTTTGAACTGTGCAAAAGTCACACTGCTTAAGGGCACATCAGCAGCACTGAAGAGGAGATGATCACTGATTTACCAGACCATTTTATAGCTGTAGTCCAACGATTCAAACCAGGAAACTTTCAGTCACATGTAAACTTAATCTTTTCCCCCTGTCTCCAACATCCCGACTGCAACAACACAGCTTATATAAAATGATTTGATGGACAACTCTAACTGCTCCTAGTTGTTACTAATCAGTACAGCTCTGTGGGGCTTTTAAACAGGAGTAACTCGCATTGATTGTTTAGTGAATACAGTAAAGAAGAGAACAGTGGGCGGCTAATTAGGGTCGCTCTTTGTAAAGAAACTGCATGAATATGAATGTCATGAAACCTTATTTTTAATATTTGAAGTGATCTCACTGCAGTGTTACAACAGAGCACACTCCTGACCACATGCTGCAACTGATGTGAGGCTTTCAACCACAAGAGGTCAGTGAAAAGACCCTTTTCAGTTTGGTGTTATGCCACTCTTAAAATAACAATGAAATATGAGGTTTTAATTAAGGTCTCTTTTGGTATTTCTGCTATTATAAGTACTACCTTACCCTGGAATCACTAATTAGCAATTAACTATGTTAAAAACAGAGCACACTTACCACATTTTCTTCCTCGCATACTGTAGATTCATAACTCAGCATCCCAATTCTTAACAAATGTGATATCTTTTATTGGCTCTTAATACACTGCTTTGTGTCTGCAGGCTGCAGCAGTGCCTTGAAGACTCTGTGGGAGAACAGGAAGAAATCTTTGGCACATCTTCCTGGAAGCTGAAGGTCTCATCTTTTCCCTTTACAGAATGTTCCAGCTGGTCAGAGCTACAGGCACAGTGGCACCAGGGATGGTTTCATATTTCATTGCAGGACTGCTGTTGAATTATTTCTCTGTTCACACATGGAGACCGGTGGAGAGCCGATGAGTTGGAGTGAGGTATTAAGGGGAGGCGGATGAGACTGGGAGTTGCTCCTGCTGCTCGGGCTCAATGTGAGTTGAGCTGTTGGGAGAGTTTGCACCAGATGTTCCCTGAGCTGAAGTCCAGAAGCGCAGAGACGACATATGGACACACCACACATGCACACAGAGCTGCACAGTAAGTTTATGTCTGATGCAGTCAGCAACAGAGATCTGTAGTAAAAAAAAAAAACAAATTAATGGAAAGACAAGACATCTGAAAATGATGATTCCTCCTGTTTTTCATCTGGGCTTTAGGCATAAACAAAGAAAAGAACATATAAATCAAATATATTTTCCTAATGACATAATAAATTATTCAAGATTTTAAGATTATATTTCTATTTTATATCATTTGCACCAGACTAAAAGTCCAAAGGCTCAGGGATTTGCTCAGGATTTATAGTGTGCTGGAGTATAATATCTCTACAGAGAAGTGTTAGCAGAGCAACCACAAAAAGACTTAGAATGACTACAAACAAATGCAAAACAACCACACAGACACAACTACAAAGAGACTAAAATTACTTCAGAGAGCTGTAAAAAAAATGCAAGAAGAGCACAAAAAACAAGCAGATCAGAAAAAAACTACAAAGAGACTAAGATTACTTCAAAGAGATGCAAAATGACTACAGTGAAACACACGACCACACAGAAACTCAAAACATCTATGACCAGAACAACTACAAAGAAGCTAGAAACGACTACACGGGGACGCAAAATGACAACAAAGACATGCAAACAACTACACAAGATACCGCAAAGAGACACAACGAGACAACCAATAGACTCAAACTGACCAAAGAGACTCAACATGACTTCACAGAGATGCAAAATGACTACAGTGAAACACAATATAACCACAAAAATACTAAAAGCATCTCTAACCGAGTGAAAAACAACTACAAAGACACTCAAAATTACTGATAATTAAGACATGAAGACCACAAGGAAAAACTCAAAACATCTTTCAGACAGAAAACAACTACAGGGACTCATAGCGATGACAAAGAGACTCAAAATGACCATAAAGAGACTTGAAATGACTACAAAGGGACTCAAAATGACAACAAAGACACGCAGCTAAACAAGATAGGGCAAAGAGACACAAAGGACCACCGACAGACTCAAAATGACCAAAACAAACTGTGAAGAGATGCTAAATGAGTAAAAAAGAGCTGCAAAATGACAACTAAGAGACAGACAACGACTGTTAAGAGATTTTTAAATTACCATAAAGAGACTCAACACAACCACAGAGAAGAAAAAACTCACTGACGCTCATTTCTTTATTATACTTCCTAATTTAAGATTTGAATGAATCAAGAATTTATTGACTTTATAAACTTTGAGTTTAACTTTCTTTCCAAGACATCGTTCTGCTGGAATCAAGTTTCGTGTTTTCCAAAACGGTCGGCGTTACATTTCAAGAATGAATCTTTTATGAGCTGCAATCGAGAAGAGCAACATTAAAGAGAGCTGCAGATGGATCGGCTCTGTTTTTTGTCCAGGAGATGGCAGTGCGGAGCCGGCAAAGCTCTGAGCCACACAATGTCAGTGAAAGTCAGCAGCAGCTTTGTGAAGAGCGCCCTTCAGTTTGCCTTAAACATTCACTGACAGGCACATATTCAGTTTAAGTAATTGACATGTTTTTCCACAGAGTCAATATTTCATGAATCCTGGAGATAAATGGAATGTGTTAAATGACCTGATGATGATGAGAGCAGCTTGTATTCACACAGGTGAGGTCTGTGTTATAATGCCCATCATTCACCACTTCTAAATAGACAGACAGACAGGATTACATTTATCTTTTTCTCCATCTCGCACTTGTATATTAAATTCATGAACATAATATTTTCTCGCACTCTCATCGGTAATGATGTAACAATGTACTGAATAATCCAATGAATAATTAATCACTCTGCAATTGCCTATGAAAGATTAAGCGGCGTATTTTCTCCTAATCAAGATGATCGTTGAATCGCAGACAAACAACCCTCCAGCGCTGTCACACACACACACACACACACACACGTACACACACACACACACACACACATCACTGCAGATTCTCACACACGTGCACACACGCAACACAAGGCCGATCCACGCACAAAGGGTCAAAGGGTAGCTGAAGCAACTGGAGCACAACAGCCTGTTTCCATCTCCAGGGACTGGATTATTCTCTCTTTTTTTCATCTCTTTCTTTCTCCCTGCCTTCATCTCTCTCTCTCTCTCTTCTCCTCTCTCATGTTGCCACCATGTTTTTTTGACCACAAACAGTTTCAAAATCGAGGTGAGAGCAGGAGTGGACATCATCTTCACCTCATGTGGTGTCAGATTCTGCATATTTTAACCGACTGCAACAGCAGCGGCCTTTTTAGATGTAAATCTTAAGATATCTCAAGAGTTGACACAGTGATTTTTTTTTTTTTTTTTCACATTTTAAAAATCTCCAATCATTCCCACGTTCTCGATACTCTTTTTGGAGAATGATGCAGCAGCTGTTTTGAGCTGATTTCCAATAATTCAGCGTATTTGCTTTCGGGTTGCAGCCTTGACATCGAGCGTTTGCCAAGGGGGGAGCGAGCGATCAGTCAATGGACCAGCTCAACATACAAAAAGTGCCCCCCCCCTGTCGCACTCTCACATCTCAGGCGAATCTATATCTCATATTTCCTCCATTTTCATGCAGATGGAAAAGTGGGACGAGGGAGAGTAAGATGCCTCTGCTCTGTTGACATTGTTCCTGCACCCCTGACAGTTTGATGTGATTGCATTGTCACCTCTCTCTGAGTCTGCCGGTGCTGTAGTACTCTTGGTTTTAGAGGCTGGATGTGGGAAAGCTGGAGAATCCGTGTTCCTGGGCAGACGTGGCATGCATATTTCAGTAGTTTGAGACTACATATTTTAGAAGTTGCAAGCTCAGTGTCAACCCACAAGTGAGTTGGATAGCCTGCATGGTTTGGTGTGCGGTTGGCATATTGCATCACTTTCTCCCCGTTTTTTTGTTGATCTAAAAAGCAAAGCGTATGCACAGACACACACACACACACACACACACACACACACGCACGCGTGTCCTCTGATGTTAGAGCATCAATCTTCGTCATTTCAGAAATTCTCAAGATGCAAACGAATATTGGGAATATGCCCGAGGTCAAGTCCTCATCAAAGTCAATCCAATTTGCTGCAACTCGGAGGGGAGGGGGGGGGGGGGGGGGCTGATGACTTGGCCCCCATGTTGCCGTGGCAGCCAACAACCCCTCTCTCTGCATATGATCAGTCTGTTGCCATAGCAGCCCCGTGGAGCTTTCCTGCCAGTCAGTCTAGCAGAGAAGACGAGTGAACCAGCGGTGCCCCCATCCAGAGAGGCCTGCGTGTCTTCATCTGTTGCCATGGCACCGTAATAGCATTCTGGATAGATTTGGCATGGCAGGGAGTCAGTTCCTTTATCTTCCAACATATTATATTGAGCTGAGCTTGCCTGTGTTTGCCGTTCGCAACATGGTGAGCAGACAAAGGGAGCCGAGGGGGGAGAAGGTAGATGTCAAGATAGTGTATCTATATTGAGAGATCTAGAGCGGTGTTGCGTTTAGATGTGTGGTGTGCTAATTAGGAGGTACATAGAGACGGTGGATGTTAGTGAGACACGCCTGACAAGTTAACCTGGAGTGGACTCTCCAGCTGACTCACTTTGTATTAGAATGAGTGGATGGTGAAGTCATGGAGTGGATTTGCAGCGATGATGTACTGAGTCAATTCAAATGTGTGTTATTTTCAGACTCCACTTTAACAGAGAGAGAAGACAATAAAAATAAATGTGTATAAAAGGTCGGTTCATAACCAGAAAGTGTTTTCAGTGGAACTACTTTTCAGTGAAGAAGACATTTCTCCTGTGAAAACTGTTGACTGTGTGTTCTGTGGATTATCCAGAGTAACTGGGGCACTGTTTTTGGAAAGATGTAGCTGTTTAATTTTTTATTAAGTCATATTTTTCAATGCTCTGAGCACCACAAAAGAAATCAAATCTCCTCCATTATACTGGGCTGGAGGCAGAAATATTTCCCAAACCTTTAAAAATACAAACAAATATGATCCTTGTGGCTATCACCTGTTTGAAAAATATGTTTCTTTGCAATTTTGTTGGCCCTACCAGGTTAAATATTCATCCATCTTCTGTAACCGCTTATCCTCACCAGGGTTTGCGTGGTGCTGGAGCCCATCCCAGCTGACTTAGGGTGAAAGGCAGGGTGCATCCTGGACAAGTTGGCAGTTCATCACAGGGTCCTAAGAGAAATATCTGGCCCATTAGCCGTTAAATGTTCTGCTATGTACTGTTCCTGCCTGCAGTTTGGTGCTTATCGGGTCGTCTGCAGTGGGTTTTCTTGAGTATTTTTGCTTAAAACAGCTGCCTGCTGCAGGTTAACATTGAGGTAAAACAAGGAGCTGTCCCTAGATGACTTTGGGCAAGAAGCCTGGACAATCCGCCAGCTCATCACAAGGCACATAGAGACAAACACACACACAGATCCACACCTACGGGCAATTTAGAGTCAGTATTAACCTCTTAAGTGCATTTGTTTGGACTGTAGGAGGAAGCCGCAGTACCCAGAGAGAACTGCAGAGAAGGGAGTGAATGAAAATAAATTATTTTTCCCACAGTTTTCTCTTGGTTGAAGGAAAAACACTTCAAGGTTGTGTATTTTAATTAGTTTTGCACAAAACATTGAAGGTACAATATGTAACTGTTCACCTTGAGATGAAGTGTCTTGTGCTTTAGTGTCTTATTGCTCTCAAAGTACATTGCTCAGCCATAACATTGTGACCACCAAGTAGGTCCCCATTTTGCTACCAAAACATCAAGCATGGACTCCTCTAGACCTCTGAAGGTGTCCTGTGATATCTGGAACCAAGAAGTTAGCATCAGTTCTTTTTTGTCCTGTAAGTTGCGAGGTGGGACCTCCATGGATTGGACTAGCACATCCCGCAGATGCTCAGTTTGACTGACATCTGGGTAATTTTGAGGCCAAGAAAGAAAAGAAAGTGTGATCGACCAGATCAGGCCACTTTCTTCAGTTGCTCCATGGTCCAGTTCTGATTCTCACATTGTTGGTGTTTTCAGCAGTGGACAGGGCTCAGCATGGAGATACTTTATTGTCCTTACAAGGAAATTTGTTGCCGTAGTCCGTACAAAGCCTCACGTACATACATAAATACAGCATTAACTTTTTCGGGCATTTGAGCTACAGTAGATAGTCTGTTGGATCGGACCATACTCCACTTTTGGGTGATGCTTTGACCCTGTCATCGAGCAATCACAATCTGGCCCTTGTCAAAGATGCTCAGATCCTTATGCTTGCCAATTTCCTGCCTCTAACATCAACTTTGATTACTGAATGCTCACTTGCTGCCACCCACTGACAACATAACGAGATAATCAGTGTTATTCACTTCAGCTAGAAGTGGTCATAGAGTTATAGCTGATTGGTGTTTATATCGAGCCAATCAAGATGACCTTATGTAACTTTACGGAGGCTGCCTCCTTCGAAAACAATAGCAGTAACACTATTGCACCATTCTTCAGCTCAATAACTGATGCAAGACAGCCGAGAATGACCGCTCATAGCGGTTTGCTGTGGCTCCTGATGATGATGGATCGCCGTCCATCGCTCCCACCATTTGGTCACCGCGAGGGAAAAGACGTTTCCCAGACACTGCTGCTGTTTTTGCCCTTTCAGAGGAGGAGGATGACTCCTTCCAATTGTTGGTGAGATTCTTTCGAGGGGAGCCTCTTGTTAGAGGTCTGCAATTGTGTAAAAGAGCCCATGTTCGTCCTCCAGGGATTCGTCAGAGTGTGTGCATTTCTCGTGGGAAGAACCTCTCTTCATTAAGGCTCCTGTCTCTGGTTCTGCAGACTTAACTAAGTGAAGGGGAAGACCAATGCTCAGACTGAGGCATTCCTCCAAGTTGAGATCTGTTCTTCTGCAGACATTGGTTAAAATAATGAGGGGACTTTTAAAAAAAAAAATTATCTGGCTGAGTGTCCATATATTTTTATAATACAGTAAAGTACCCTACTCAGATTTCTATCCAAAAGTAGCACAAACTTATATGACAAAAAATAAATCATGACCAGAAAACCAGCAAAAAATGAATGTGCAACCCATCCACTACTGTTAAATATTGAATATTGTGAATATTATGAGTTCAGTGCATTAGGATAAACAGCTGGTGGCACAAATTTTCCCACCGGGTGCCATTAAACCATTGCAGAAGAATGTTTAACATAGAAAAAAGAGAAAACGTCAGCATCTTCTAGACCTTCAAAAGAAAACCCCAGAGAAGAAAATTATCTTTGTTTCTGCCGACGCTCGTTTTTAGAGCCCTGTGGTGGTTCTTTCCATGGGGGAGAAAGCTGTTCTATGATTTCATTGCCTTCAACATGATCTCCATCCTCCTGCACATCTATCCATCATTACAGCCTGCAGGGCTTAATCCTGCACATCCCACTATCATGTGTGTGTCAGCGATCTATCATCATGCCTGGCTTTTGCAGGGAAGTCTTTGACCACTCTGTCTTAAAGCATTTCTTTCCAGATGTTAGAAAGCAACATCTGGTATTACATTCGACTGCCTCTTGCTGGGAATTGTCTTTATGAACTCCTCTTACTGAAAGGAGATGTTTAAGCCCTTCCGGCAAATCTCTCTGCAGAAGCAGAGATGATCATCTCATAGATGAAGCCAGGCTGTAAGCACTGATCATGAAGGCTGGACAAGTGAGTGGAAAATGTTTGCTTGTTTGACAAATTGCAATTCAAGTCACAAGGTGCTGATGTCAGGGCCAGAATTTGCTGTTACAAGTGTGAATCGATCGACCTATCCGCCCTTGTGTCAAAGGCGCATGCTGATGGCTGTAATATAATAATATCAAGAAGCTTTTCTTGGCACACCCCGTTCCATTTTTAACAACTGTGCATTATTTGAATGTGCACAGCTTTTATGGACTTGTTTGTTCACTGAGCGTGCTCATCATTAATGGACCCAGGAACATGAAAGTGACCAAATCTCAGTCCTGGCTTATTTCAGCAGAGAATCGCTGAGTTAAAAGGGAATGAACCTGCTGCATACATTTTCAGGTGAAAAATCTGCAGGATGCCGGTTATGCTATCGAGTTGAGGCTGAACACAGAGATCCCTGTGAAACATTTCGGGCACCATGGCTTTTAAAAAATTCAAGCTGTTTTGCATTACTCAGTGTCAGAATTTCCCCATGATACCTTCAGTGCTATCATAATGCTGCAGGATACCTCAGTGACAAATTTAAACCCATTTAAAGTTTCAGAGTTTTGGAGAAGAAACTGCATGAACTTAAAGTTACAGAAAAAAGTAAAGAAAGTAAGGACAAGGTAAACAACACAAAGCAAACCACTATACTTCTTAACCTGCAAGGCAACTTGACATAAGTTGATATTCAAACAGCTGATTACAGTTGATGTGTGTTACAGCCACACTTAAAATAATTTGTGAATTTCTCAGTTTGCACCATTAAAGCAACAAACAATAAAAAGAAATTACATTAAAGATATGCAAGTTTCAAAATGCTGATTCAAACCTTAATTTGCAGCTAAAAGGTAAAATATAACACTTTTCAAGTACTCACAACTTAATTTCATACAGTCAGAACAGCCATCTAGTTGGCTATCCACTAGTTAATTAGGATATATGAAGTTTGGAACCTTAACCTCTACTATTCCTAAATTTGTCTCTGATTGTCCACCCCTGTCATGTTTATGGGCATCTGCTGAATGGAAATCAATTTTTAACTCTGGTTTTTAGTCTTCATCAACTCCTAAGAGAAATCCATCCGTCCATTATCTGTAACCGCTTATCCTCATCAGGGTTGTGCAGGGTTTGGAGCTAATCACAGCTGACTTAGGGCCAGAGGCAGGGTACACACTGGACTAGTTGCCAGTTCATCAGCTCATTAAATGTTCACAAGCTAGTTGCAAACTTTTGCCGCCTGCAGTTTGGTGCTCAGCAGGTCGTCTGCATTGGGGTTTTCTTTAGTATTCTTTTTGCTTAAAACAGCAATAATAAAAAATGGCACTATGACAGAGGTGAGAGTGAATGAAAACAGTAAAGTTGTGGACAGTTAAACAATGAAACTTGCTCTAAATATATCCATTAAATATCCATTTTATCCATTAAACTGAGAAGAGAAAGTGTTTTCATGTCAAACATTATTATGAAAACATCGATTATAACTGTTTTAAGTGAGGTCTGTAGGTCACTTCCTGTTTACTGACAAAAAGTAAAAAATTTAAAGTCAAATTTTATAATTTTTCTGCATAAAATTGAGAAGAAGAAACTGTAATTTTTCATTATTTTCCCTGTTTATGCAACATTTTATATATAATTTCATAAAAAACACAAAACTACTGTAATTAAAATTTATTTTGTACAGAGAATCCATTGTTATGTTGATGGCCCAAAAGGACGCCGTGTGCATAATAAACATAAAGCAAAGTCAGGACACGTGAGCAACTGCCTGTGTCGATAATGTGGTTAAAACAAAAGAGTCGATCCCTCATTGTCCCGCTACACTCCAGCGCTCTAAGTGTGCTTCGGAGGAAAGTGATGAGTAAGCGCTCTCATCGGACAGTTTGGTCTCAGGCCAGTGTACACCATGCTCTGTTGTTGTATCTGCCTCACTTCCACTCTTCATTTCTCCGTCTCCCACTCACACTCTCTCGAGCAGCAGAAGGTGATAATGGTGTGGAGTGAATGCGGTATGTCTGAGTGGTTTTACACAACATGTTCTGCTGCTCGCGCTCATAATGTTTGGAGGCTTTTTGGCAGTGAGGATTGTTTACTATAATGACCAGTGGGCTGCTGTCATAAAGTGTGTGGGCTTCCTGGCTTGGTTTCCAGGAAATATGCTAATGAAATTCACCACAAATGTCAGACGCCTGCGTGTTATTGACAATTCTCAACCTTGCAAGCAACAGTCATGTCAGCAATTTTGCATAATTTTTTTCATCTGAAACAAGAGTTAGGAGCCCTGTAAGGCCCTCTGGGCTAACATCAGCATCCTAACAGGCTCAAAGTGACTGTTCTAACACAGCAGGTGCATTATTTAACATGTTTACCATCTTAATTTAGTGTCTTATGATGGTAACATTTAGCACTGAAGATAAAGTAGAGCTGAGGCTCATGGAAATGTCATGAGCTTTGCAGGTATTTGGTCTTAAAGCAGCATTGTGTAAGATAACAGATTTAAAATCATTTTGATGCCACCCTGACGTGGAATCAGGTGAATGGTGTCTCTGTCATTCCCACTCTGCGCCACCTGTTTTTCTACGTAACTTTGTGCACCTACGAGAAGTGCGTCACACCACCAACTATTTCACTGATTTTGGTGAAAGTGGATCATGTTTTATGGAGATAATGTTTTTTGGGTTTTCCCCCTGATGTCCTCAGTGCTCTGTATCAACTCTCTGTGATTTATTATATGGACTTTTGAATGGAACATGATAAAGGCACACACATAGACATACAAAATGCACAGACACACAGATTACACAGCTAGGACAGTATTGAATGTTTCTGTGCCACCAGATAACATTCAGCCAGTCTGTTTTGAGGTCGGCCTTGACCAAGATTAAGGAGTCGAGCACACACACACACCATGCAGGCTCATGGGAAACACATAGGCAATATTACGTTCCCGTGACACGGACATATGATTGTAAGAAAGTATAGGACGGTTGGGTCCAGATCTGGTGATTTGACTATGTAACAGTGAGAGTGATGTAAGAATGGTTATAAAAGGTTGTGAAAAAGGAAAAGTAAAGAGAGGTTCGGATTCGCAAGCAGCTGTCTCCGTGTTGTTATTTCATTACGCTTTAGAAGTTTTCTCTACAACAACCACTGGCAAGCAAAGTTTTTCAGCACCGGGGCATGGGCAAATGGTGGAGTGAAGCCAGTGTCCTGCCAGGACCAGAGCTAGGAGACTAGGCCGTGTAACCAGATGTTGATGGAAGAAGTTAAGAGAGAAGATAAGAAAGTGGCTGAGCAAGAAGTCGCTAGGAGTACAAGAGGCGTCGGTGAGAGCTTGGTGAAATAAAAGTGACAGTCATGACAGTCCATTCTATGGTTGTTGTTATATGTAAGTCAGAACCAAAGTGGTGGACCAACCAACCGACCGACCTTTAACATGGCTGAAAATACATGTATGTGTCTGTGGATAACTTATAGGAATGAAGCAACAGGTTTAATCACTCGACTCTACACTCTTCAGGTTGTAATCCACTAAACTGTTTTGGTTTGATTCTCATCATTTCCAGATGCAGCATGCAGCTGTTTTGAGCAAAATCTTACACAGACCCGCTGGATGCTTCCAGGCAAGCAGCAAACACAGTTAGAGACTTGCTTGTGGTTTCCAGGTATATAACAGCTGAAGAGATATATATTTCCCTGCAGACCAGTAACAGAGGGAGGGTGAATATTGGACTCAGGTTTATCAGTCGTCCAGAAACACAACAACAAATAAATGCCAACACTAATACTCCATATCTGCTGGATCGTACAATAGAGAACTCTGCTAAAATTTGAAGTTACAGTGATTAGATGTTTTCATCACTGTGTGGTTAAAAAAAAATCAATGAATGTTTAATGTTCATCTCCACTGGCCTGTATAAGTTTTGCCGTCTTGCTCTCTGATCAAACTCTGCCTCCTCCTGACCATTATTTTCTTTCTATGTCACGTTTTTAATAAAGAAAATCAATGACAGAACATGTCTCGATGAGAACTGTGACCTCTCTTTGAACCTCGGCGATATGAGGATAAGACATAATCTATATTTATTTGATCCGTAATGCTGGCAGTGTGTTGAAGTGAGGCGCTCTCCTACACTTTGTAGTTGGTTTGTGCTATTCTATTTCTTATTTATGGTTATATACATCAGTATTGCGGAATTATGTCACCCATCACCTATGAGTTAAAGCTGAATTTTCGAATCACCACTGACACATTGTTCCTCAGTTCTTATCATTAAGTTTACAGAGGAAAAATGTATTTCTTCTTATCAGGATACACTCAGGTTTGGATTTTCAACTGTCCCTCCAGCAGTAAAGGTTAATTTGCCAGATAACACAAATGAGTCCGTGCCCTGCAAAGGCTTAATTCATTGGAAAATGTTGATTAAAACATTAGCATATGAAAAGATGAATGACCTCAAAGATGCTCCGGATAAAAGCAGTCAAAAGTGGTTGTGTTAGGTCGACCACAGAGATGAAACCTTTCTGATTGGAAAATACATTTTCAGGCAGTTGCTGCACAACTGGGAATGTCGTGATGGAGATAAGTGATTAATGTGCTAAATATATGCGTCGAAGAGTGCATCGTTGGATGAATAAGCAAATCAGTTTTGGAGAGAATTCAATTTACAGCATATTTAACTCTGCAAAGTCAAAATAATACAATGAGGTCATCTATCCCAGCGGCTGAATCTATCTATCATCGACCGATGTTTTTGTGTCACTCACTTTGGTGACTCAGTGGAGCCTTTTAGCATGATTAAAGAGCTTATCCAAAGAAAGAAACACTCTGTTGGAGAGTTTGTTGGAGCTTGTTGGTCCCTCATCAAACCCCCTAGTCTCCAAAATCACCTGACGCAAAGTTGAGATAACACCATATGTATCACACAACTGAAAATAGAAACAGGAGAGGAAGCTGTGAAAAAGACAAACTGGCCACATTAGCCTAAAATCCACTTATAGGATTGTGCTGAAATGACGAACGAGTTCTTTTGCAATAACCTGTTTTTAAGACACTGTGCTCTTGTTTTCTTCTTTTGGTCAGACCTAATGTTCTTGTTTTCTCCCCTATTTGTACTGAGGGAACAATGGAAAATATTTCGTTTTGTATTGCATCATTAATAAAGCAATGCTTTACCCACCAAACATCCACAAAAAAAAAACTGTCAATATCTTTTGCTCCCTCGCTCTGCAAGCGTTTGACTGTTCTGAGGAGCGGTGATGTAACTCAAAGTCATGGAGCCTCAAGCAGCCAATGCCAAGACACCACATTTCTTCCACATGATTTACCTGCTCAGGTAATATTGTGTGACTGCTGCTGTAACCATGGTAATGAACCCCTGCAGATGCCCTCGACCCTGGCTCCTCTGACGGCCTGATTAGCATGCATGGATGAGGCCTGAGCTCTTCCCTGATTGGTCCTGTCAGATCCTGGCATGGGGCTCTGGCTCACCCCTGCAGAAGACCCAGCTGGCTGTATGCCCCCCTCCCATCATGCTCACGCCTGCTGTATTCCACATGACTGGCCTCGTCCTCCAGGACCTGGAGCCCATGCTCCTGTACAGTGACTGTCAGTGCCAGAATGTGTCACTGACTCACACGTAATGCATTTTCCACAAACGCTTAATATAAAAATAAGCATTTGCAGAAGAAGAGTCTCTAAATCTGCAACCAAAAGAGTTTTTTTTCTGGATATTTGGCCCTGCTATAAAAACTGACAAGCTCTTATGTCATCATATTTCCTCCGGTCTCTCACGCGGTGAGCCCTTTTCATTATTCCCGCTATCTGTTGCCTTTTTGCAAGTCACACATTCGAGGGGGCGACCTACAAAGGTGTCAGCTGAAAAAAAAATACATATATATCCTCGGTACAACCCCGTCAGCTGTCACTTTTGCCCTCTCATTTGATTCTCCGGTGCCTCTGTCCCAGCTCTCCAGCCCAGATAAAAAGGAACCTCTTCTAAGGTGTTTTCGCGAGGCATTATAAAATGGTTGCCATGGATACCCAGTCTGAACAGGCTCCACATACAGGCAGCAGAATAGGAAATGACAGATGCAATATTTCACATTTTAGAGAAAAAAAAAATCCTTTCTCTCTCTCTCTTGTCACCACACAAGCTGATGGAGTGCCGTTGTGTTAAAAATGCCAAAGATCAAGACCCTAAAAATAGGTCTGCCAGGCGATTTGTTGTGGTCCGTAAAGCAGCGTTTGAGGGACTATTTGCTTCTTGCTCCACAGAGGTGGGTTGAATGGTATTTTCTGCCTCATTTGGTCTTTGTTGTTTCTCCCTGAAGAGATGACCTATATTATCTAGGATGGGAGATCAAAGAAGAGCTTTCTCACTGTGATCCCGGGAAAGCTTGCATCTTACAAGCCCCGAGAATCAGCCCTGATTGCGCAACTGCCTCGCTGCACTGCAAAATGTGGCCATGAAGCTAAACAGTAGGGGGAAAAAAAATAAAAAATCTTCTTTGTAGCGGCTCAGCCTACAGGATTCCTGATCCTGCAGTTTAGGAGGAACAGAGCTTTTGATGCTGAGGATTGTAATTACTGCCTTTTCTTGAGAGGATGCACACTCTGCTCATTGCTGTTTATTATCCTATTCATACACATCTTCAGAGAAAGAACTAGTTTTCTACTTTCTTTTGGCACACTTTGGTCTTAAAAGAGGTGACCAAGTTTCCTACCTAAGGTTCCCTATGGTTCTTAACTATCTAGGGGACATATTACCTTCATATTTTTCTCATAGATTCCCATTAGTGTTACTAGATGATGATATGTGGGATCATGCTGGCCTCTATTTGTGTTCAGGTCCTTGGTTGCCTATTCATCAGCCATTTATACTGTTGAAATGAAACAAGGTCACTAGTGGGAGTCTGCTACCTGCTGAGAGCAAGTGTTTACCTGCTGCTCAACACACACACCCTCCCATCCGTCCGTGCTCTCTTGATCTTTTCTCCTCCGCTACCCAACTACGAGTCCCTGCGCCTGCTACAACTGGGTGTCCCGTTCCATTTCCAGTGCTCCACATGATGTCAGAGACGCATGGCTTCCGAACATAGAAATGGACCAGAGATGCCCATATGTCTCCATGACCTGTATCAGTCGCAAACGCTGTCATGCATCTCATTAGCCACAACCAGAAGCTTGCAGATGGACCCTAATGGTCATTCATCAAAGGAGGGAGTTCTCCCTACAGTACCTGAGGCACACATAGTGCAGATGATGGTTATGATGGGAAACTCTGGTGTGATTTATGAGGAGGTCCTCCATTCCACTGTTTGAACTTCCATTGTGCAAGATAATGAACATGGTTTAGCTTCAGTCCAAAACTGAACGCCAACAGATTGATGCGATTGCTTTTAATTATTATTAATTGGATTTTGGTGCGGTGAAGAAGAACATTTTATTCACTGATATTTCTTCTTGACCCTATTTTGTGACCTCCGATGGCATCTGTGGTGATTTATACACGAGGATGTTGGAGTTTATCGTGATCCTTTGGGGAATTCATCTAGTTCTAACAGATACGCCGGGTTGTAAAATATATTGTGTATAAAAACTGGGTTGTAAACTTAAAGGATAAGTGTGGTGATATTCTTCATTGCCTTTATGTCAACAAATCCCATGAAAAGACCAACTATAAATTGTTTCCAGTGACAAGTGTTGCCTCTGTATCCAAAGCCTGATATATCATATTCCTCTGTGCTGTGGAGCTTCATTGTTGCATTGCTGCACTGTTGCAGTGGGGTGACCTCTTCATTACAGTGGACCTGGGCACCTGGACATGAACCTGTTTGAGTAGCATTTGCTTAAAACTACAGCACCCAGGTGTAAAGAGATCCTTCTTCTTTACAGGTGGGTTCAGTCATACTAGAGACAGATAGCTGGTTGCTGAGTCTCTTTTACAGGTTGTTAAAGAGCAATGCATATGACACACATAATAGGCGGTGTTCATGCTGGGAATGAAACCAACTGAGCCCATCTTTAAATGAAACTATATATTGACCCATTTCTAAAGATTTGCAGGAACACTGAGCTTGGGACTAAGACAGATGTTGAGAGATGAACCAATGCATTGTTGGGTTTTCATGAATTTTTCTTGGCAATAAGAATAAATAATGTTAGTCTAATCCTTTATGCACTGATTGAACGTCTAACTAGACAGGAGGCTTCATTCCCTAACAACCGACCACAACTGAGCCAGAGCTGTTTTTTTATTTTAATGGGGGCCCATCATCTCCTTCAAATCTGTAAAAGCTCTTGGCGACAGCGTCTTCATTTCTAAGGCCTCAGAAGGGAGCGATGCTTTTATCTCCACCACTGCAAAGGCCTCTGACTACTGCAGAAACTGAGACCGTAATGATGGCAACGTCTCCTGGAGGGAATTGATCTCTGACTGAGCCTGTATTCCAAGTTTTCCCACATTCCCAATTAGCCAGTACAGCCCGGGCTTAAGAAATGAAATGAACCCCCCGCAGCTCCTGATGCTGCTTCGTATTTAACTTTTATATTGTACAGCAAATACAGCAAAAGACTGCCTGACAAGCAAAAAAAAGCTAGAGGACAAAATAAAGTGGCTTGAATGTCCTCTGTGTTCTGCCTGTGCAGCTGTAACAAAGCCGGTTGGATTTCAGGAGGAGATCCACTGGAACTATTTTTGACACTACAGTATATGTGAGCCCTACCGCGGTGCACTGCCTCCTGGGAAGCCTGAATGTGTGAGGGATGATCTATTTTTTGATAAGCATCAGAAAATGTATAGGAGAAAAATCTCATACGGCTTGAAAAGAACTGCGTATAAGGAGACTCATCATTCATCGCAGACAGGACGGGACACTGGTGTCTTAAATAACCGTGACAGACATGATACAAGCACAGGGGAATAAATTGAATTATTGAATTACTGCTGCAGTGTGGATGGGAATGCCCCTCCCAAAGATGAAAGACCCAGTATTAAGAGAGTGTGACATAACCAACACTGTCTTTCATATCCTCTTTTTCAAATTCTCTTTCATTCTCCTTCTATGACAGAGAATACCCACTTCATCACCGAGCTCTAGGTGAGTTTAATTACCTGTGGGTGTCTTGATAAGGAATGATTAAATATGTAAGGCTGAAGTCATTAAGGCAAGTTGGAAAGTCTGCAGAATTGATGTAAATTTTTTTGCAGCTTCTGCAAGAGTCTACACTGTGATACTCTTTCACCTGTAGGTCATGGAAACAATGAAACAGACAATAACGTGGATATTTCTCAACAGTCCTAATTTGTGTAAACACTAATGAATTAAAGTTTTCCCCTCCTCTTTAATATACTGAATTAATTAAGCAGAACAGGTGCTGGCAAGTCTTCGGCACAGAGCACATTAGCCACTGTCAACAAAGATCCATTTGAGGGAGCTCACAGTGAATCCCAGACCTCATTTTCTGGGTGGCAAAGAGAAGTCAGACTAAAACACAGGAGGAAGTAGAAAATATCTTGGACTAAACTTTGTGAGTGTGTTCTCAGACTGATGACTGATTCAATAGCTTTTTTGGGGGGTAAGTCATCTCTTGAATAACGAGGTATTACTGGGAAATTGGTTGCACAGATGATGTGAGAAAAGATGCTGGCTGCTGTGGTTTGGATTTTATGGCAGACTTCATTATCCAAGTGCTTCTTAAAATGAGTGATATGAGAGTCTGAAGACACTTGGACCTGCTGGTGAGGCTTTCACCTGCAACTCTCCAACCACCAGGCCTATATTCAGTATCGTGAGTCATGGATTTCATGTAATTTCTGTTGAAATGACCAATCTCAGTTGATGGTTTTGTCATAACAGCTGTTGCTTTTCTCTTTCATATCTTGGAAAAACACATTTTGTAATATTTGTTGCGTTTCTTCACTGTGACAGAGTTTTAAGCTGCTGTCTGAAGCTCAGAAACATCTGTTGTGCATCACTGTATCTTCATATATTGCACAAGCTTATAGTTAAAGCTGATCCAGACCTCCACAGCTCTGGTTAACACCACGGATTAAAGACAGCTCTTTAAAACCTCTGGATTATTCCCTATGTCCTTGCATATGTATGCACACTGGAGTTTTCTCTGCTCTTTCCACCAATTTATGCTGTAAACAAAACAAATTTCTGGGTCATAAATTTGCAGGCAACTCTCTGGAGCATCAGCACTGAAGCATACTTATTCATACTTCCCCCCCTCTCTCCTGCCCAGTATAGTGCCGCTGCCTCTTGTCTCCAAGTCTCACATCAGAGGAACACATCTGGACTCTGTCATATTTCATTTTGTTAAACATGGGGACAAGGCATACAGGCAATTATAGCAATGTAACCCAAGGGGTGGAAGGCAAGATTGAGCAGGCACATGATGTAAGAGATGATGAATTTAAATTTGCACAATGTCCCCGTAACAGCAATTTATTCATGCATTGTATTCAGCTGAGGTATGTGCATGCATATAAGGAGGCTGTGCATGCCTTTTGTTATTGCTGCCATAAAAATAATCGAGTGGCAAAAAAATGCAACTGGCATCTTTAGACAATCAAGTTGAATTCAGCAGGTTACTGGCAAAAAAAAACATCTGGAAGCGTTTGGAGTATAACATAGAGTATGATAAATGTCCTGAGCAGCACTCGTTTCTCACGTTGCCCAATAATCACCACCAATAGAAACGCAGTTGGCCCGCCCCTGCCGGTCTATTGTGAATCTGCGTTCAACTGGAAACCACTCTTCCAGCCTTGGCACCAAAGTGGCGCACCACGACATGCACAGCTGAACGAGGAGTGCGCCTTTGAAGATGCTTGATTATCAAGCTACAATTTCTGGTAAGAGACTCTCTGTGATTTAATTTTTTCTTCTTTTCTTGTGATTTTATTTAAATTTTTTTATCACCACCATCAGTTTCCTGCTGCGTCTTTACCTCCAGCTGAATGTCCGCTTCTTTTGTGTTTGATAGTCGCTCCTAATAGGCTGCATTTAGAGGTGTAGAGCACGGAGGGTTTAGGAAGTCTGTTAAATGTGTGATAACTGATGAGTATTTTTTTTTTTCATCCTGAATAAATCGACGGACGAGAGTTTTGATGTCAGGAAGGCGTTTGGACTTGGAGCAATGCGCAAGTCCGTTTACTTTTATCCGTGAGATTAAAATGATGATTTTGCTGCAGCTTGATGGAGATATGTCGGGCTGCATTAGATATTTTAGAGGTTACATGATCTGTCAAATGTGTGAGAGACATAAAGGAAAAACAGGTGGTGGAATAAGAAGATGGAAATAATCTAAAGGCGCGTCTATTTATGGTTAAACTTTTTTTTTTCCCCACCGATGTGATGGTGCCATTAAATGTCGATTTCTAATAAGTTGGTGTGGCCGGCATACGTCTAAATAAAGGTGTGATTATCACCAAACAGCAGTCATGAGTTGTAGTGGTAGTTATGAAAGCATGGGCTTCGTCAGGCCGTGGAAGAGGTGTGGATGTTTGTCATCTGTCTGCACCTTGTGAGCTCAGAAATACAATGTTAGGGGCTTTGTGTTGGAGCGAGATGCGTCGCTGTGGTTCTGGATATTTTCAGTGGGGGATCTCCAGCTCCACGGCAGCTTTTCTTTCCCTCTCTCTCTCTCTCTCTTTCTCTTTCTTTCTTCACGGGTTTTTTTCCCAACAGAAGGGAAACAGATGCGCCTTAATATCAACAGTCGATTACTCATGCAACATTGCGCGAAAATATGCGCCCCCGCAGCTTGGATTGAACGGACTGCGCGTTTAAAGAGAGAGAGAAAAAAACGCCGGCCTCATCCTCATCCTCCTCCTCTCCTCTCTCTTTCTCCATCCTGCCAGACGAGCAGCTTTTAGGGAGACAAACCGAGGAGTTGGTAGCTTCCTGTTCAGCACCGCAGACAGAGAGAGAAACAATCCGATTCGTCCACACCCACTCCTGGTCCTCCACGTTTACCGCTGCCCTGCTCCGCTCTGTGCCTTCACCAAACACAGAGAGAGAGAGAGCTCCTCCGCCTACGTTTTATCAGGTTTAGTGCAGGTTGACTTGCTTTCTCTCGCCCGGGAGGCATTTGAGTGGTTATTGGATGTGATACACGGAGAAAGTCGCTATAAACAGCAGCTGAGTGCCGGTGTGTTTGTTTGCTGAAGCTCAGGTGCAAAGCTCCATGTTCTACTTTCTGCAAGAAGTGCCTGTAATAACTTGGATCATAAAGGGATTTCCAGGCCCCTCCATCATCATCATTCTGACACTGACAGGCCAACACCCAGAGCAACCTTTAAAAAACGTCTTATTAATTGCAGCTGAATAAGTTATTCATGAACCCTAAGCTTGAAGTCATACACAATTAGGCGTGATTAGTCTAATTAAATATCTAGCTACCAGCACAATCAAGGAGGGAATGCTGGAGTCTAAGTAATCAGCCTCATCCTCTGATTATTGTTCACCACATGTGTTTGAAACTCAGCAGATGTCTGTGTCGATGGCCTCAGTGCCCTTTGGACCACAGCTTCTACTGTCAGAAAAAACAATGCAAACAATTTACTGTATGTGGCATAGACAGTGTTCGGGATCATGGCTCATATTCGACTGTGTGATGTTCTGCATGTGATGGACGGACGCTGTCAGCTCGAAGCACGGCTCTGCTGGTTGATGGTGAAACGGATTTGTGTGGAAAGAAAAGAGGGAGAGTGTTTGGTTGGAGAGATCTGAGCGAGAGAGGAGAGGCAGAAAGAGAAAGGCGAGAGAGAGGTGGAGTGAACATGCCTGCTGGCCTCCTGTCTGGACACATTACGTTTTCATAGGCTGATATCGCACCGGCGTGGCTGAATATAGATAAATAGCACTACTTGTTCTCGGCTGTCAAGTTGGGTATTTGTCTCTGTTTTGCTTATCATCATATTTATAGAACCAGCAGCAGACAGACAGACAGATAGTCAGTAATCTTGCTTTAGTGACCATCTGATGACTGATGCTGCCTTTTGTACAAAGAAGCTACTCCACCTGTAGGATAATCTCAAACACAGGGCCGCATCGACAAGATAGTTGATCCTGGGGCAAAATTAGGTCTGGGCCCCTTTATTCTAAATAATTTGGCTCCAAAAGCCAATTAGTATTCTTATGTTGGAATATTAAATCCCCAGGAAACTTAAAATATCAAGATTGGTGTCAGATTTAGGGAGCTCTATTTACAGAATATGGCAGAAATTAAATATAATATAAAAAGTATGTTTTCAATAGCGTATGATCACCAGACAATAACAATTCTTATGTTTGTGTTACCTTAGAATGAGACTCTTATATCTAAAGATGCTGTGAATCCACCATGTTGAACCACCTCATTTCTATAGTAAAACTAAACACCGGCTCTAGAAAAGGTCCTTTCACGTTTTTCGTGTGTTTCGTGGCCAACATAGTTTCTCCTTCACACTAGAAGAGAGAGAGGGTAAGATGACGTGTACGCAGCAATCAACCTATGTAGCTGTAAAGTACCAAAAACTGCAGTTCCTCAAACGTCCACTTGAGGCTGGTTACAAGACAAGTCAATCTCCATAAGCCTCCATGTTAAAAATGTCCAACTTCACATCAGTTTTGATCTCTAGATAATTTCCTCATTGTATTTCTATATAACTCACCTGTTCAAATTATATTTAAGGCTTAAAGTTATGCAGAATTAACAGCACGGCTGCTTTGATTGACAGGCAGATGCTGTCAGGTGCAGCCAGGCTGGCTGCGATAAGCCACACATGAAGCATGAAGCAGTACAGTACGAACAAATGCAAACTTTATTACCATGCTTTATATAAAACTGTACTCTTATGATAAGATACCTCAGTGATCAGTGTGTATTTAAATCTCCAGCCTGAATTACAGTAAAAACAGCTGACAGCGTGCTTGGTGTTGAAGACCTTCCCCGCAGTCGTTTAATAAAAGTCCACACACACACACACACACACACACACACACACACACAAGAAAAGGACTATTTGAGCTTGCTGTCAGAACACTGAGGATTATTATTCTTTAAATACAACCCATTGTTTGAATAGCGAGTGAATCATCTCACATATCTGAAATCAACAGAGAAAGACAAAGATAGCTGTATAAAAAAAAACTGTTACAGCTCATACTTCTGCTACCACTTAAAGCTACTACTCCAGGGCTAATGGTGCTTATTAGTGGCATAGGTGAGCAACTACACCTCTAGATGCTACTAAATCCTACACATTAGGCCTTTATGTATTTCTCTAACATTAAATATTCATGACTCATTAAAGTCAATAAAAAAACCCACATTGAGGTATTAAAACTCAGCTGATCAGGACTGTGTTGGTGTAGTAGACGTACATGACATCATGTTTTTCCAACTCCCATTTCAAACCAGAAAGATCTGATCTTGTCTCATATGAAATGTTGCTGTTCAAACTTCAACCAAGCAGAAATATGTGTGTTTATATGTATAGTAAGAAGCCCTGGGCCTTTAATAGTGCTGCATATCATCAAACAAATGTGAAAATAACCATAATACAACAAAATAATAGTGAATCCAGGACCTTGGTGTTCCCTACGGGTTAGTTACCCACTTTTTCTAGTCAGTAATCCAGCACTGACTGTATAATTAATCTGGATTACATGTCTAATCCCTTGGTGAAATGAACATGTTTAGTCTGTGGCTGTTGGCTTACTCTTTTCTACTTTGTGTCCCCGCCAGGTTGAGTGACAAGCCTCCTGTCCAATCGCCACCATGATAGCCACAGGTGGCCTGCTGCGCATGAACAGGCGCCAGGATTCGCTCCGCTCTAAGAACCGGGCGGAAAACAAAAGGAAGAGGAAATCCAAGAAAAAGAAGAAGAACGACGTGGTGGTGGTGAAGGGGAAGCTTAATCTGTGCTCCCCGGCTGGTTTTGTGGCTGGTGTTGGAGTTATAGTTCTCATGGTGGGGATTTCCATGGCTGTACTGGGCTACTGGCCCAGCCAGAACCAGCATGAGTACCAGGAGCGCCGCCGAACTGGAGTGTACCACACCAACAGGATGAGCTACTCCAAAAGTCCAGTTTCCTCTAACTTGACCCATGACAAGCCTCCGTCCGGCCAGGCAAAGGTTTCCAACCAGAGCCATTCTAACAGCAGCAACCCCAGCCCTTCCCATCACTGTGGCTTCCTGTGCGACTTCCTGGATAATTACCTGTACTCAGACAATCTGAAAGTCTTCGGACCGCTGGTGATGGGAATCGGCATTTTCCTCTTCATCTGCGCCAATGCAGTCCTCCATGAAAACCGAGACAAGAAAACCAAAATCATAAACCTTAGGGATATCTACTCCACTGTTATAGATCTACACAGCATACGCTCAAAGGAGTACTCGCCTCTAAATGGTTTGGTGAACTACACTCAGTCGAGGAATGCAGAGGGCCCGTCGGGTTCATTCCCTGCAAGTGGGATGCTTACTCGCAGCTCCTGGCCCTCCACTGGACTTGGTTTTCAGGGTGAGTTAGGTGCCGATGAGGTATTCAGACGCCCGTCGTTGGCCAGCAGGCCTCGTAGCTGGTCCAGAGATGTCCAGACCTTCACGGACACTGTCTACAGCATCTACAAAGACTACAGCAATAGCAGTGAGCAGGCCCCACAGCCCCGACAGTGGGAGACCACCTCCATCGTCACCTCTTCTGTGAACGCTTTCACCCTGCCTGTGATCAAACTGAACAACTGTGAGGTGGAGGAGTCTGAGAGAGCGGAGGCAGAGGGACACTCGGAGGAAGAGGTCGTTATTGAGGCTGCTGCTGAAACCATCAGAGAGGAAGGACAAGCCAGCAGCGGCCAGACTGACGAGACGGGCCACACGGAGATGGATGCCTCGACGACAGATCCCCCTTCGCCCCATCAGAGCCATGAGGAAATATCAACAAATACAGCTGCCCAACAGGGAGCGCTGCAGGCGCAGCCTCAACCGCAGTGGACCCAGCTGTTTCCTCCATCACCTGTTGCCAGGGCGATGGGGTCACGGCTGTCGCTCAACTCCCTCACGGATCAGCCCCGGTCTGCACGCCGCTGCAGCATGTCTGTGTCTGTGTGTCGTCAAGGCGACAGAGCCAGGCGCTTCAGCTGCCCTCGTCTGGAGCGCTCCAACAGTAAGGGCTACATCAAACTGACTGACCTGGGGGGCGAGTCCTTCGAAGCCCCTGACACAGACACTTCTTTAGTGGCCACTGAACAGGATGCAGCAGCAGCAGCGGCAGCGGAAGAAGAAGCTCAGGGAGAGGACGATCTGGTGACACCCAGCACCTCTGCAGAATCCTAGACTAATATTTCTTTGTTTTTTTGCTGATGAGCCTCTAAAAACTCTTTGATGTCTTGTTCTTTGCTTCGTACCTTCTTCTCCGATCGCTGATGTGAAGCTGGCCGTGACATGATGGGGAAAGGAAACGTGGAGAGTAAGCAGCTAAAGGACTATTGAAACATAGCCATGAACACTCAAGAGCAAGGCTCTTTATATATACCACATCCACAGCTCAATATTCAGATGTAATTTTTCTATTTTTTCAATGTAGCAAGAGCAATACTAAAGACTTGTAAGAAGATTTAGTAAAGATTTGTTTAAGAAAAAAAAAGAAAAGAAATGAAAATCTGATGAGTTTTAACTTTTCTTTTGTATAACAGTAGGGCAACCATTGTAGCTTGTAGAATTGCCAAACCCGTCACTGAGAACTCCCGTCTGACATGTTGTCCTGTAGCATTGACATATGCCACAGAAAACTAAATAGTCTAGAATTGTTTCTCTACATTGTTGTGTGAATACCACGTGAAAAAGGTGAACTGAATTGAATCTCAGGTAGACGTTGGTTTAGGAATCGGGACCTTGGGGACAAGGTCTTCCCTCTGTGCACACTTGTTTATATGAAACATTCATGGTTGAATAAACTTGACTGTAACACCTCCTGTTGGGTCTAATAGGTGTCCTTGTGTGGTACTAGATCAAATGCAGTAAACGCAAAGTCATTTATTTAAAAAGATGAAATAAATGTTGGACTATGATTGATTATGTTTGTGGCAAACCTACAAAGGGTATAGATTTTGCTTTAGCAGCACTTCTCATTACTGGGAAAGACTGCAGAGGTATTGATGTTACATTATATGTGCTAACTGGACTGAGACCAGTAACTTATAAGTGACCTGCATAATAGTGATTGGCTTCACTATTAAATGGTTTAAATCTGCTGATTCAGATGGGTGACAAAAGAGAAAAAACAAATAAGTGTCTTAGTCAGCAAAGGCAACAGCATGTAAATATTTAAGATGTAAATATTTTGTACATAGTTTTCAGAGGTGGAAAGTAATTACGTACATTTATTGGGCAGTATACTTAAACTTTGTCATACCTCTACCTAATCTTCAGAGGAAATAGCTTCTAATCTACTACATTTATTATACTGTGCAGGTCATGGTTTTAAATGCAAAATATGCAAATTGGGTACTCATAGCTCACTGGTTTGTAAAACTATGATACATGTACCACACTTAATAATAATAATAATTTATGAATTTAAAAACACACAATCAAAATACTCTGTACATAATTAAATGTGACAAGTGGAGGTAAAAGTAATGCTTCAAAAACACTACAATCGAGGATCCAAGAGAAAGAGAATTGCAGATCAGGAGAACTCCTTTTTAATCAAATTAGGTCTGGTTTTTGATCCAACAACAACAACAATAAATAATCTTTTGATTAGGAATAAACCTGCCTCCTGTCTAAGCTGTCAGTAGCTGAATAGAGTCGGCCTACACTTCTATATTTTAACATCTGTCATAATGATGATACTCGAAGAACCTGACATTTTTTGAGGTAATACGCGGCATAAAAAGTGAAAAAAGAGAAACACTGACCTTGCTAAAACTAATACATTCTGACAATCCTGCAATACATCATACCATCGTGAAGCTACCTCAAGAATTACCATAAAGTTGAATCTAAAACAGTTTCAGCAGCAAAACTACACTTCAGCTTTAGGACTGATGTAACAGGCTTCATTAGTTTTAGTTAGTTTGCTTCTTTTATTTCACTTCTCTTAGTAACAAACACAAAAAAATGCAGTATATGCTGTCAACATTATAAGCTAAGAGTTATCTTTACAGAAATATAAAATAGTTTTTACTCTACTGCATGTATTATACTCATATACTTTGTGGTTTTACAAGGTTTCACATACAAAATACACTCAGAGATGCCAATTAGGAACACCTATGTTAAACTAATGTATTCAATGACAACAATCCTGCAATAAGTCATACTCTCATGAGGCTTCTATTACCATAAATTACCATAAAGTTGAATCTAAAATGGTTTCAACAACAACTAAACCCCACACTAAAACACACAGATGTGGGATTTATTACAGGACTACAACTAGGTGTACCTAATAAAGCATCACCTGAGTGTTTATAATAATCTTAAAAATATATGGGATTGTTAGAGATTTAAAGGTGCAGTGTGCAGGATTTAGTGGCTTCTCGTGGTGAGGATGTAACCAAATGAATACTGCTGGCCTCATCCTCCCCTTACAAGCACGAATAAGAAACTACAGTGGCTGTGAAAAAAACACTAAAGCCTCCATGTAGAGCTAATGTTTAGTTTGTCTGTTCCGGCTACTGTAGGAACATGGCAGATTGCATAGAAGAGGACCCGCTCCTTCTGTAGATATAAAAGGGTTCGTTCTGAGGTGAAAAAACAAAATAATCCATATTTTCAGGTGAATTTACAATAATGAAAGCATACTTTTGAATATTATGTTACATTTTTTTGCCATATTCAGGCCGAAATCTTACACACTTGAGCTTTAAACAGTTTATTCATTGTCCAAATCAGCCACAACATTAAAATGCTGCTCAGAGTAAAAAAATAATCCTATAATAATGTACATAAAAACTGCTTTTACACAACAAATACAGTGTGTGTTGTCAACATTACAAGTTCAGAGTCACCTCTGCAGACTTGAGCCATGATGCACCTCATGTATCTCAGTTAAACGAGGCCATCTAGTGGTCATGTGACACAGAGTTTATATCAAACATACCCTCTTTCTTGCAGCCAACCACCAGGTGGCACTGGGGACAGTCTGGCTGCAACGTCATCGTGGGCGTGCTCGTTTAGGAGTACTATGGGGGCTTTTGGCACACAGGAGGGGCGGGGTTAAACTCGGCCCGTCTTTGGGAAGCTTTGCCAAAGCAAGGCGCTTACAGGTGTCTTGGTCCTTTCCGCCCGGACGAGCCCCACGTCGGGATTCCTGATCTCCGGTGACACACACACTCACACACACACACACACACTCTCCTCAAGCGGTGTTAAGGAAGTTTGTGTCTTCTCCTAAGAGTCAGGTAAAGTGCTCAGCTGTGTTTTCTTTCACTTCACTGCACAGTAGTAGAGTTTTGTGTGACTTTACGCAGCTTTATTCTACAGTTAACATCTGGAAATGTTGAGTGTGTGCGCTCATTTATGTTTTCTTTATATTTCCATGTGTCCTTTCTGTCTGTAACACCGGTGTTACAAAACATATTGCGACCTGCTGCTGCTGCTGCTCTCCTGCTTACTTGGAATGTGACATGGTGAGTACAAGCGCTCATTCACAGAAGCGGGAAGTATGACACATAAAAGCAGTCCACATAATGGATAAAGCAGTGGTACAGATAGTTGTCTGACTGAATATGTCTAATTTAACTTCCTCAATTAAGATTGAAGGCTAGAATATCACTCCAGCACTACTTCTTTGACTTTTCTGGTGTTAAACTCTCTGACATTTATTCTGAGGACCTTTCAACATGGTGCTGGTGACATGTCTGTGAAGTCTATATCAGCATTTTTTTCTTTCTCTCAGGCGGTTTCTCAACTCATTTTTAACTCACTGCTGCTGAGCACCACAGTTTTTAACACACACACACACACACACACCTGATCAAAAGTTTGCTGGGCTCAGGCAGACAGTTCGGAAATGGGAAGTCCTCACAGCATGTGTTTCCGCTTATATTTTCCCCAAAATAGAAAATGTGCATGAATCAAGCTTTTTGTTTTAATACTCTCTTTCATGGAGTCTCGACTAATGTGCACTGAAAAAGGTGCTTAAACTTAACTTTTTTTGTAGTTTTGTAATATCCCATTATGGCTGTGATTAGGTTTTATTTGATATTTACTGCTTTAGACATACATTTTCACAGCGCCACATGGTTTTCTTGTAACGGGTTTATGAGGTTAAATGATGAAGGTGAATGTACACGACCGGCGAGATAAGCCTGACCAAAGTCCGTGGGACTTGTCATGTTCATGACATGGTGGTGGCGTGCACAGTGCCACATGACTTCTCTGTGAAGTGTTCATGAATGGATGATCAGAGGCTTTTGCTGAGCTGGTACTTTTGCTGCTCTTTAAGGGACCTTTAGTATGGAAAATGTAATGTCATGCCATATAGGCAGGGGACATAGTGTTCCTTCCATACTCATCTTATATAATGAGCAATTGGGACCAAAGGCAGATGATTCCCAGTCATTCATAGATAAAAATATATGATTTCTTTAACAATCCAGTCCATCAAAGCTACATACTTTTAAACCATCAGTTTAGTTTTATCAACGCTGGCATTGTTTTTCTGACAGTAAGTGACGTCTAACTCTACTCGAAACCCAAAAAAGAAGGAGTCAATGTGGAGACGAAGAAACAATCCAAAGTGTGACTTCATTTAACAAAGAAAAATCACAACGTTGCTTGATGTGACGTCTTTAAAAATGATCATTTCAACCAAGGGTGAAAACACCAATGCGATGCTAAAAGTGCTACTACTTCCCAACCGAGCCGCACGTTCATTACAGAGGGCAACATGCAGGCAGGCTTAGCAGAATTGTTCTTTGACAAGGAATATGTCAATCAATGCAAATGTTGTACAAATGTTTAGGGATGGGAATTGAGAACCGGTCCCAAATCAAACAGTGTTTAAAGTCAGTAGACCTGAGTAGCTTGCATGTTACATGTTACTAGATAATAAAACAGTTGCGCTGACGCTGAAAACCCGTGTCAGGCGACCTTTTTCCACACAGAAAAAATCAGACCGATAAGCAGAATTGAATAAAATATTATCAATTCCCATTCCAACCCGCCAACTGTCATGATATTTCCATGTAAACATTGCTAAATCTTGATTGGTGCATCTAATTATGTGACATCACACTTTACACCAGTGAAAATATACAACACGGAAAAAAACAAACCTTTTAAACAACTAAAACTGTTCTAATTTAGACAGAAAACAGGATGTTCGTGTAAAATCCTGTCACTGATCATAAGATGCTGACTGGGAGAAAAAATCCTCAGGGCCTTTAAGGTGGAATTCCATGTTGGAGACACTTGTATTATTTCAAAACAAGAGGTTTCCAGGATGCTGCTGTCTCAGAGCACATTAGCTGGCAGCATACAATGGAAATCCACTGTTTGAATGTTTGACTGTCATATTCACACGACTGTAAATTCAAAATGGAAAGTTTGCACTTACAGATTAACTAGTAAACACATGTCATATATACTGTAAATTACGTGAAACCAGCTGTAAGATGGGGTGCGGGGGGGGGTGTATTTAAATTTTGTGGGTCACCATGTTTCTTGCCTGGTTTTTCCAAGCCGGGCCACTGGAACACAGGAAGGTTGTAATTATGGGCAAGCAGCAGGGAATTTCCAAAATCTGACTTTGACTGGAATGCAGCACATGTATCAAAACTGGATATTTTATCAGGTAATAAACATGTTGTTCAGACATCATGATTGAAAGGAGAGCTTCAGTGACCTTCAGTGGAGAACATCTTGTAACCCCGATGACTTTCATTCTGATCAGGGAATGTATTCCCTGTAGATATTTTGAATGTTATTTCATTCCTGTCTTTCTTTTGGGCATTTCATAAAGGATGACATAACAAGATTATATCTTAAAGCTCAAGGAAAGTCATTCATGTTCACAGTTATTGCTTGTTCTGCTGCAGACATCGAAGGCCCTCAAAGGCTCTGCAGGAGAGATTTCCTCCTGTTGCTTTGATGTAATGTTGCCGGTGATGAAGACTATCTCTGGCTATTCATCTTAGGAATTTAAATCAATGCTTCTGTCAGTTTGGTTTCATGATCAATAGCGCTGGCATTGTGCTGAAGGTAGAGACATTATTTTACTTGATGCTGTTTGACTGTGCTGTGTTTGACAAAATGAAGGACATGGAATGGGTCATGTGTGTGACTCAGAAATGAGGGTTAAAGGTTAAAAGGAATAGTCTGCAATTCTCTGCCATTATCACGATTCAGTGATAAGACATGCAAAGGTTAGGGTAGAGTTATTTCTGTGGACATTCTTTGGAGTTAAAGGGCTGAGCCAAGTCTTGAGTTATTGCATTACACCCACAACCTTCCCACCATACACGTACTGTGTGATCAAGACAACGGCTTGATTATTAAACTCCCAGTAGGATTAAAGAAATTCTTTTCTTTTTTTTATCTCTGTAGATAATTGTTCATGAATAATTCCTATCACCATTTACCCAAGCCAAGATAATACCTTCAAACTACAGACTGAAACAATTAAATATGGCATTTTATTTATCATGCATGATAAATAAAAGCATCAAACAGTTACATTTGAGAATCAGCAATCTGTGAAATCCTGACATTTATCCTTGCAAAATGACAGAAACAATTTATAAATTGTCCAAATACAGTAGTTGACGATTCACTTCATTTAGTTTGACTACTTGATTAAAACTTTAATTGTTTCAGCTTTAAAATCAAGTTTACAATAATAGATTTTTATAACAGTACTCCGATGACACTTTAAACATCTGACATGAGCCCAAAAATTTTCCCCAACATGTTTGGACTCAAATGGCTGGAACCGGTTAATTCTGATAAATGAAATAGAGAAAATTAGTTAACTTGATTGACAGAACAGTAATCAGCAGCTGTTTTGATCATGTATTGATAATTTCAGCCCCTTTTTTCACACTAAAATGGCAAACATGCTGGATCCAACTTTTCCAAGAGGTAAGACCTGCCTGCTTTTGATTTCGAACTAAACAAGTGATCTGAAGATGTCGCCTTAGGCCCGCAGATGATGATATGTGTTCTTGACATTTCCTAGACTAAGCGACCACTTTAAAACATAATCAGCAGATTCTTGTTATGTTTACTGCAACATCAAGAGAAAGCGTAATACCCAGATTTCTTGGCCTCAGGTGTACAGTCGTTCACAGTCAGTTGAAGAGAGTTGAACTCAACACGTGAGTGCAGTATTGCTTACAATCACCAAAGCCTTGAGGGCTGGAAGAGATAGCGAGTATGACTCAATCTTGTTGAATGGAGTGATAAGCTTGTTTGGAGCGTTGTTATCTTCCAGCGTTGCCTGATCACTTGAGAGCGGTATGGGGCCGCCTTTGCCTTATAAAGCTACAGCTCCTGGTATGGCACCTTGACAGTCACAGGGTATTTATAGTGGAGAGTGGGGGTTAGCCTCACACTGGGTTCACTTTGGCACTGGCTACACCTGGCATTAACATGTGTCCTGATGTGACCTGATCACAAATAGACGGCTCTAAGTACAGGTGTGAATCCACCCATTAAGATTGGATCACTCAAACCACATTTAGAGGTGGTCTGGGCCGCACATGGCTACATTTTTTAGTAGTGTGTACGTGAATGTGTCCTTTACCACAATGAAGGACTGTCTACTCGACAGACATCCTAATGTCAGGTGTGAACACAGCCTTTTCAAAAGCGCTATTGTAAAGAAACGTTTGTTTCCTGCCAAACACTTTACGTGCCTCACGTTTGATCATTTATTATCATTCTCTAATTAAACACTGAAAACGTATGTTAGCTGATGGTTGAACACATCAGATGAACTAGCAATCTTAATAAATCTTGGATTTGTTGTTGTTTTGTTGGATTATATGAAGGATATTTTATTTTTAGGGATGGGCGTGTTGGTCTTTTGTTCAGTTGTAACAACCCTGGTGTACCTCTAAGTTTTTCTGTAGCGCCACCATGAGGCCAAAACTTTAATTTGTCAGAAAACTAATAATGACATTCCCATCAGCCTCGGCTGTACTTTGTGTTTAGTACTAGTGTTAGCATGCATACACATTACACTAATATAGTGAACATGGTCTGCTTGGTCTGCTTGGCAGAGATTTGCGTGATCAGATTGGAAGTGTAGATTAAAAACAGGACAAAAGATTGAACATGTTGTGTTCTTTTGGTTTACAAAGAAAAGATTCATGGTCAGATATCTCAAAAACCTCAAACACTAGCTGCACTGCTGCTTGGATATTATGCTATTCAAATTGTTCTCTGAACTGAAACACTGATATCCATAGAAAGCTCTAAAAGGGAAGAGTGATTCGAAGTGCTGCTGCAGTTTTTTTCGTTTTTTTCTTTTCCAACCACACGCTGCCCCTCCCTTTCTCTAAAAATGCCTCCTCCGCAATCACTTGATGGGCACAATCATTGGCCTGTGGCTTTCCAAAGGTTACAAATACAGACCACATTTACGATTCCTCAAGATAAGATGTGCCTCCTACATGCAAAAAAAACAAGAAAGACACTCAGTCATAATCCCTTTCCACATTAATCTGCAGCGTGTACTCCTGGCTTTGCATGAAAGACTGAGTAGGAGGTGTTGGTGTGGTGAAGACAGGGGGTTGATTTGGGAGCTTTGGCCCAGTTTGGGGTGTCAAAATCAGACTCAAATTTGGCATGTGTGCTGGCTGATCTGCAGCCCTTTGGGAGTGAAGGCGTTTACAGCTGAGTAGAGCTGGACAGCAGGGTACAGTGGCTTTGGTTAGTTAGTGGGTGAAGAAGAAAGCAGCGGTGGAGCCAATTCACTTTGAGTTCATTCAGTTCAAAGTGTCATTTGAAACGGCAATTAACATGATAGTCATAAAAGTCTCAATAATGGATTCATATATCAGACAATGGAACTTTTTTTTAAACATGGAAACATCAGTCTGCTTTAATCAGACATTACTTTACTTCAGGACAGCGTAGGTCAGTGTAGCGAGGGCCCAGTGCAGTTTGTGGTGTTTCTGTGTGTGCGCGAAAGCCTGAAGACAAAATGGAAATGTGATTCTGTGTTTGGGCAGAGATGCTTTTTGAGCCCAGCAATTATTTTCCTCAAGACCCCGGGGATGGCAGGGAATGCTGGCCCGGACTTGTGTTTTTTTTAATTGGATCACATGGGTGATTTGCCATGTATTGTAAGGGACATGCTTCAATATAATTATGCATTGATGGAGTGCCAGCTTGCTTGTTCTGACCGCAGCACTGTAAATTGGATTGCTGTAATGAGGTTCATAAGGTTACTAATTTTAGAGCCCGAGTATATACACATATTCATACACACCAGGATTTCTTTATGAAAAGTCCGATCTTTTTAAATGAGCTACTCATGTGAAACTATTTCATTATATATACTTAAATTAAACTTTTAATCACTAACTGCCGAGTTGCTGTGCAAGCAGAAGATCAGTATCACGCAACTTTATGTCCCTCAGTTATGCTAATACTTGTTAAAAATTGTGACAAAAGACTGGCTTGCACTCAAGGCTAACCGGGTTCAAGGTTAAGCTTCAGAGCAGATGAGCTGCACAGGAACTAACTGTCTGTACGCAGCAGAAAAAAGTGAAGAGTTAAGCAGCCACATAAGCTAAGTAGAGTCCACAGATCACATGTTGTCTGTCTTGTGTTGTATTAATCATTCTGCTGACCAAAGGGCTGCTCTGAGGCGTCATAGATTTGCACTCACACTTATCTGTTACTCACTATACATACAGAGAATGAGGACTCTGAAAGTCTGATATCTCTAGAGGTTAGTCTGGCTGTAATTGTTTTACCGCAGGCATTTCCTTAAGACTTTTTCATCTAATCTAAACTTCCCATGCAGCATTTGTAAATCAACATATTACATTCACTTTACTGTGAACAATAAAGATGCTAACTTAAAACACGTGAGAGCAGAGTTCAGTGCCGTTTGACTTGCATCAGACAGGAAATAATAAAACTGGTCAGCAGTTACTTAACAGTGGAAGGCCTGAGTGTGCTGCCTGTTTTTTTTATTACACATTGATCAAAGGAACTGAATAAGAAGTGAAGTTATGCTTTAATATTTTTATGCTTTGACTAAACATCCCTGCTCTCAGAAAAGTGGGTTTGTGTCCATGCGTGTCCATAATGACCTTGCTGGGGATTTACTGTGACATTTAAACAAACTGAAACAAGCCTACTTTTCAAACTGTCTTTACTTTTTGATTTATGAACATTAAATCTTTTGGAAAAATACTTTTTTGTAGTTTTCATCTGCTGTAAGATCATTGTTTCCATGCTCCACACTGGCAAAACCAAAAACCACTGTGACTGTGTGAGCAGCAGATTACTGAGGTCAAAGCAGCTGCACACCAGTAAAATGGACTGGACCACTAAAAGTAAACAAATTGCTGGTCACACTGTTGTTGATCTGTTTGTGCTAGATGCCTCATAAAACATGAAATCTGTACCTCTGATTTACTTGCTTTCACAAATTTCAAATGTCTGCTGTAAAAATGACCTATTTGCTGAGAGTTTGTTTTTGAGCTTTTACCAACTAGTGATCAGAAATCACAAGATGTGGCTTTAAAGCAAAAAGCCACCTCAGTTCTTTTGTGATTAAGTTTGTTAACTTCTTTTTTCTAAATAAGGTTCTCTGGTTAGCTCGTTCGTAAATTCGACAAATGTTGTTAGAGTCAACTGGACTGTCAGGTGGGCTCCATGCTGTAGGCCTGCCTTGTCTTTTGTCTGTTCACTTTCTGATTAGCTACATTTGGTTACAGGAGGTTCGTCCTTGTAACGCATTTTGAAAACATGCTTTTGAGATGAAACTTGCAGACACTTGTCTGCAGAAGTCAGAAAAATACATCTAACTAACAAAGGGATTTATAATTTAAAGCTCTGTTACAATTGGTCTGTGCTCGCCCCAGATCATCTTTCTTAGAATTAAATCGGAGGCAACTGGACTTTGGCTCTGTGAGGGTTCTTCATTAGAGTGATCTGTTTTTAACGATACCAATAGATTGATATTTACTCTCCAGATAAGCTTGTGTGTAACCCTTCATTTCCAATCAAAGGTTAGCGGCGCACAGTCACCACCCACTGGCCAGACAAGCCATGATGAGCAATGTCTCAGGCGATCAGTCGGTTCGTGACAATGGTGCGCCAGACTCCACCTGCTCTAAATGTAGATAACTATTGTCTGGCTGTGCAGAGAGCAGATATTCTGGTTAGCTGTTACCGCTTATTGTACAGAATGTATTCTCAGAAAGGCTTATTGTGGTGAGCTAAGCATGGTTTGTCATTTAAGATAATATATGTGCTTTTAAAAACAAGAAACGAGGGGGGAAGTGAAAGAACCTCGCTGGGAGAATATGTGAAATGAGTATTAAATGGTCATTACAGTCCACCCCTTTTATCATAATGACTCCTGAACCTGTAGTAAGAAAAAAACACACTTTTAGTGAGTTATTACAGTGTCACAGTGAGAAAATGATCCTCTTTACAGCCCTCCTCTGCTATTATTTGCCCTCCCAGCTCCAAGGGTTACAGGGATATTCAGTTACATCTATTGTTAAGCTACTGCGACTCCAAACCTCACTCTCCTTACATGATGGTTGCTTTTAAAGTTGGTGGGTTTTTTTTTTTAGGAATTTAAACTTTCAGATTGTAATGTAAATTACACGTCTTCAGTGTAAAACATTCATCGTTGTTGTCATTGGCCTTGTTTTTACGAGCTGTGCTACAATTAGCATGAAGCTGAGTGAGGAGCCAGCTGTCTGGCTGCTGTACATAAGAGTTACACTGTGTGTGTGTGTTATTACATTTACCCTCTACTGTCTGTAAAGTATGCCTGCTATGTGCCTGTCACCGTTTAGGGAATTTATGTCCAACTGCAGCCAGCAGAAAAAGACTGTTTTTATATTTGCATAGTGTACAGTCAGTGTTGGCATGTGGTTTACCACTTGAGCACGACAGCAATTAATAAAATAAAAGTCAGATGGGTGACCGATTGGGTCAAGTTCCCACCGGGAGGCGAAACCCACAAATCCCCAAAGGGAACAGCTCAGACACTAATTAAAAAACTTGCTTTTATGTCTTATTTCTGCACACACACACACATGTATCCACCTACAGTAGAGGAGGGCAGCAGTATGTTCATGTGCTCGCTATTGGCTTGTTTTAATATGTCTTGGATTATGTTTTTTTCTATTTGAAGAATGTTATAAAGTGAACACATACACATGTTCAGTGTTTTGTACAATGTTCAGTTCAGTGTTGGAAAGAGGTTCTTGACTTGTTATGTAGAAATACTACATACATACACATGAAGGTCCTACATTGTTTAGAAGTGGAAAGTGAGTCTTATTTTCTAATCTAATAACTCTAATAACTGGAGTAGTTGTTTTAAGTTTGTCTGAAAGCCTAGAAAAGAAACCGAGATGGACCTTTCAGTTTTTTCATATGATGTTTTGTCAGTGATTATATATCTTTAATTAGATGTCTTGTCGACAATGACAGCCTGAAAATTTGATAATTTAAGTTGGTTTTCTTTCTATTTATTATTACGCACTATACTATTTTGTGAAGAGAGTTGTAGCTGGGGAGGTGCCAGTTCACCTCCTACCGAGCTGCCCTTGAGCTAGGCAGGAGAACCCCAGTATTGCTCCCATGTGGCTCTCCACATTTCTATAAACGTGTGTGTGTGTGTGGCTGTATTTGTAGCATACATTTGTAAAGGAATTAATAAAATAAACATTCATAATTCATATGAAGTAGCATCATAAATTGTACTTGAGGGACCAAACCCTTGTGACCTGGCTTGGGAGTATGTTGGTCAGGGGCGCCACCAGGAATTTTGGGCCCCATGACAAAAAAATCAAATTGGGCCCTCTCTGCGCAGCTGTTGTCACCACATCTCTAGGACCTAACTATCCCATCAAAAGATTTACATAACTCTAATTAAAGGCTTGCAACTGTTTTGCGTCTTGTAGTTCCAAACTAGTACTAGCACAATATTTACTGCTGGTGATTTGTACATGCATGCAAGTCTGCATACAGTATGCAGTGCAGTTCACTATTTGATGCAAGATTAAAAGCCACCATAAAGGCCATTTTTTATTTAACTTTTACTGCCCAAAACACGTAAAAACAAAGAGATAATTAATTTCATTATTTTATTTGAAATATATATAGTCAATGGTGATGGTTTAATAATTTTATATTGGTGTTTACCTATTTTTGGGGCCCTTGTCATTCCACCACTGATTCGCTTTCATTTAACTACTTTTAACACTCGGGCTGCCTTTTTGTTTTTCTTCCAAGTAAAGCAACAAACCTCGTGCCATTAATTACCATGCTCTCTGTAAGTGTGTGGCTGTATTTGGAGCATACATGTATAAAAATAGATTGTAAAGAGAAGGAATGAATAAAAATAAACATTCATAATTCATATGAAGTAGCATCTCTAAATTGTACTTGAGGGACCAAACCCTTGTAACCTGGCTTGGGAGTATGTGGGTGTCCATCTCTTAACATTTGCATGTCTATAAACTTTTTGTGTGAGCGTGTGTGGTTGTATTTCAACCTATATGTGCAAAAAAAAAAGAGATAAACCTTCATAATTCATATGAAGTAGCATGTCTCTATATTGTACTTGAGGGACCAAACCCTTGTGACCTGGCTTGGGAAACTGGAGGGTGGCCAGTTCAAGTCCAGCAAAGTGGGAGTATGTGGGTGTCCATCTCTTGACATTTGCATGTCTATAAACTTTTTGTTTGAGCGTGTGGTCGTATTTCGACCTATATGTGCAAAAAAAAAGAGAAGAGATTAATACAATAAACCTTCATAATTCATATGAAGTAGCATCTCTAAATTGTACTTGAGTATGTGTCCATTTTGATACATTCCACCACTGATTCGCTTTCATGTAACTACTTTTGAACACTCGGGCTGCCTTTTTGTTTTTCTTCCAAGTAAAGCAACAAACCTCGTGCCATTAATTACCATGCTCTCTGTAAGTGTGTGTGTGTGTGTGTAGTGGAGGAGGGCTGTGTTGCTAAAATAATGCTCCGGCTGTCCTCCTCCTGATATCCCACAATTCTACTCTGGGCTGCATAGTGGAGTTTGATAGGCTGAGGCGGAGAGGGGGAACTGCAGCAGCAGCAGCAGCGAGCAGCAGAGTAAGCACCGCTGTCAGGAAACAGGAGCCCACTACGAATGCTACTCGCTTTTTACCCAGCTTTGAACGAGAGAGAGGAGACGATTTAACCTGGTAATAACCGCTTTCTTTTGTCCTGCTTTTCATGTTTTACACTCGGGCTCTCTCAGAGGAGACGTACGCCCCTGTTTTAGCTCCGCGCTACATCCTATCTTGTCATTTTTTTAAAAATTTGTAGCCGTTTGACCGTTGACAGATAATTAACATTTAAAAACTGTATTCACTCAAGCTAACTAACCGTAATGTCTTAACGTTATACCCTCTATGTGTGTGTGTGTGTCATTGTAGCGACATGTTATGTGTTTATCTGCTGATTTAGTCGTTATTTTGTAGCTTTAAAGTCAAAACGCTTTGGACGGTTATTTCAAAGAGACGACCGACCCCGCGTCAAGGTACAGTCCGCTAACGTGCTCCGGTTTCCAGCTTTCGGAGTGAGGGAGGGGGGGGGGGGGAATGAAAACAAGCCGACACAGATGCCTTTTTTTTTCCGACCTCTAACCACCTTATTTTACATCGAGCAAGGACAGAGCTGAGTCACTGCTAACACACGGACTGTTAATGGATTAAAGTCGTTATGTTGTACCCGGGGTTAGGACGACATACTCGGGGTGTTTTTGATCTGCAGTGCGGTAGGCGTGGTTAGGAGAGGGGGGTGAGAGCAGGATGACACGAGCTGGATCCTCTTTTAGCATCCTCACATCCTTCAAGGCAACAAAAAAAGCAAAGCAACGAGGCCTGAGTCTGACTTGACAATTTAATTAAGATGCACAGTAAGCTGCTGTTGTTGCAGTAGCATTAAAAAGGGCAGGGTTAAACATTGTGGGCCTTGTTTTGCAGGCTTTCTGATCAAAGCCTGTGCAATATAGTCTGAAAATAGTTTTAAAAAGCCTGATGTTTTGTCACCAATAAGTTACTTGTTCTCTTTCTCTTAATTGACTAACTGTTGCAGCTCTTAAAAATTATACCGTTGGTTGTTTTTAGGTCATTTTCTTGAAGCTGTGAATTAGTCTTGTTGACCTTTTGCAGACAAGAACACTGAAAAGAGGCTGTTGTCGTTTACCTTTTACATGAGCTCGTTTTGTCTCTGTAGTCATATTATTGGTAGTACGTGGAGGACATGGAGTTGAAGGATTAAGGGCGTTGTATGTTTTTTGAAATGTTGAAACCTTGTGAGACAAATGTGTTGGTTTGTGCTCTATCATCCATTAAAGCTGCACTATTCTTGCAGATAGATCACCCTAAATATTAAAGAATATCTGTAAGGAAATGTGTAAGAAACAGATCTCAACATCCCAACACACGGTTCATTTTCGTTGCAATTGTTGCAGCTTTTAAAAGTTATACTGTTGCATCTTGTTGTAGGCCTACTCCAATTTTCAACGATGAAAATGAAGCCATTTAACCTGTGTGTGATGGGATGTTGAGATCTGTTCGTCCCACATTTGCAAACAGATATCCTTTCATGTTTATGATGATGCATCTGCAAAACCTGCAAGAATATAGTGCAGCTTTAATGGATAAATCAGCACAAAACAACACATTTGTCTCACAACATGCACCGCCCTTTATCCGTACACTCCCTATCCTCTCTCCTTGATAGGGATAAAAACTACCAATCTATTACAGAGACAAAATGGGGTCATGTAAAGGTAAATGGCAACAGCCTCTTTTTTAGTGTTCAAAGCCTAAATTTAGCTACTTCAACCTGTTAACAGTGTCTTGGGAAGTTGAGATCTGTTTGTCCCACATTTTCTAACTTCATATTTGTGATGATGCATCTGCAAAACCTTTCTAAACATACGTCATTCTTTTTTCTTGATAAGGGGAAAAAAACCAAGCAATAATATTATAAGAGAGACAAAATGGGTCATGTAAAGGTAAATGGCAACACCCTTTTTCATCGCTGTGAGTGATTTATAGCTTTAAAAAAACAAAAAAAAGCCCTAAAAACAAAAAACCAAACCACTCAAACTGCCACTGCTCTTTGAAAATTGGAGTAGGCCTACAACAACATGCAACAGTATAACTTTTAAAAGAAAATGAACCGTGTGTTGTGATGTTGATCTGTTTGTCCCACATTTCCTTACAGATATTCTTTAATATTTAGGTTGATCTATCTGCAAGAATAGTGCAGCTTTAATGGAAAAAACATACAACGCCCTTAATCCTTCAACTCCATGTACTTTCTCCTTGATAAGGAAATAAAAACTACCAATAATATGACTACAGAGACAAATTGAGCTAATGTAAAAGGTAAATGGCAACAGCCTCTTTTAAGTGTTCTTGTCTGCAAAAGGTCAACAAGAATGATTCACAGCTTCAAAGAAATTACCTAAAAACAACCACTCAATCTGTGACTGCTCTTTGAAAAGTCAACAGTATAATTTCTAAGAGCTGTAAGTAACTTATTGATGACAAAACATCAGGCTTTTAAACTATTTTCAGACATATTGCAGACTAAATGATGAATGAATAAAGTTTAATTTATATTGAAAATGCCCAATGACATGATAAGTTTACATAAAGGTACAAGGCAACAACCTCTTTTGATTGGATTTGTTGGTAAAGGTCAACAAGGACGACACACTTTTATAATATTTTATCAAGAACCTGTATCATAACATTCACTCAAGCTGTGGCTGCTTTTACTTAATACAATAACCCCCAAAGAATATAATAATAGAGATGATGCGCCTATTCATCTATCACTCAACATAAAATGAATCAGCTCTTTTGATTATCAATAAATCATTAAAGTCGAGCAAACACTGTTCTGGTTCCTGCTTCTGAAATGTGCGTTTCTCCTTCTATGATATATGATATATTTGGACATGCAATTCAAACGATATGTCAACTTGGGTAATCCTCTGGCTAGGCTGGAGTGTTTCCCAATGTGTATACGCTGTCCAAAATAATTATGAAAGATGAGTGCGGTGTTGATGTCAACAACCCAACAGCTCCATTTGCTCTCTTGCAGACATGCTGATTTACTGATTACATATAGCTAATCTCAGCCGCTATATGAGAAGTTATTAGCCATTTATCAAGCAACCAAGATTTTGTTCTAATCCTTCACATTAACAGGGGATTTTCCTTTTGTCAAAAGAAGCTGTACAACTGGATTGACAGCGAACTAACCGCAGCACACTTGTATTTGTTTTCCTGTCAGATACATTGGTGACGTTTGTGCCTGGCTTTCAAAGAAACCCAACAAAGACGCACTGATCGCGTCTCATAATGAAGTGCACAGTTGAGTCGCGATCACAATAACCTCGCTGGTCTTTTTTGTTGTCTCCTTGAATGTCTGGCTGCTTAGAGAAAGTAATGCCAAGAATGTAAACGCGGCAGGCTGCCAGGATTTATGGCCTCTCAGCAAAACATAACAAAACAAAAAAAACCGCTCTGGGCTTGGAGTCACCTTCATGTGACCGGTCTACCATCTCCAAATTCTTCTGTTGAGTTATGGGGTGTCTTGTCCAGTTCAGTCTGTGAGCGTTTAATTAAATTATTTTTGTAAAGTAATATGAGGAGGGGATGAAAAGCCTTTGAAACAGCTACTAAATTTAAAGAAATCAAATGTGCAAAGACGTTTTCTTGGAAGTCTCAGAGAAGAACCTCCATCATTTCAGCAGTGGATGATGATATGCATGACTTATATGCTCAAAGCGTGCAGTCTAACATGACAGTTCTACAGCAGATCCTGCCTCCATGAAAGGTGTACTGTTCAGTTTTCGTTAGATTTAGCTTCATGATGATTTTGGAGGATGTAGTTTGTTTGTTGTTATAGTTCGGTGCTAGCTGTACCTGATGAACCAGTGTATCCAGTATATCCGAAATGTCTAATAAGAAGAAGAAGGCGAAAGAAGCTGAACTTGGTGTCACAAAACATCTGTTTTTAGATGTTTTGCTGAGTCACCCATGTCCAAATTGTTTACTTTTTCGTCACATGTAACTCGTTTCACAGACCGGCCGATCGTCTTTGTTGGCTCTCTAAATGAAATAGCGTCTCTGTTCACTTTGTGTTTGTTCTGCAGCAGAGCTGGAGAATGTGCTGGCTGAACACACCGAGGTAGAAAACAGATCTGGGTTGTTTAAATGTCTTGAATTGTTAAGGGCAGCATTGAGCTCAGCTGCGACATGTTACTGAGGAACATTTTGTACGTGTCTTATCTAGCTCGTTAGCTTGGTAAATCACTTGTTGTCATTGTGTCTCACTGAAAAACAGGAAGACACTGTGCGGTAACAATTAGCTCCTCAGGTTTCTTGTCGCACCACTTTAGGTAAAGATACAGTGGCCGGTGTCGTACTGTTGTCATCACTCAATTTGAGGTCTGCCCCTTCCAGTCTTTCTTGTTTTTAACCGTTTTACCCCTGAGCTTTTGAGGGGGGGGTAGAGCATGTTTGAAAAAAGTCTTAAGTAATCATTTGACCTATAAATGTTACAAAACAGTCAAAAATATATCCATCATAGTTTCCTAAAGGCCAAGGTGATGTCTTCAGACATCTTGTTTTGTTCCACCAACAATCCAAAACCTGAATAAAATAAATTCACTACAGTGTAAGACAAGGAAAAGTGGCAAATCTTCACCTCCAGAGAAGCAGGAGCTGTGATAATAACACTTTTTTTTGCTTTGAAAAATCAAAACTGCTATTGTAACAGTTCTCACCAGTGGATGCCATTAATTGTGGCACTCTGTGCATGCAGGGCTGAATCTAATGTTGCATCTATTATAAGTCACTGAGGTTAAAGTATTTAATGAATGCCTGGAATTCAATGTAAATGTTAACAGGACAGTGAATATTGGAAATGGACATGGTTTGTCTACAAAAGAAGGTATTTCTGAGAAAACATATCAATAATTTTGTTTGTTGTTTGGACGTCGGGACAGTTGAAAGCACTTTGGGGATCTGTAACCCCTTCAGCAGAGGTGTCTCATTTGAGTGGCCACACCAGCTACATGGTATCCTGTTACAGTGGCCGTGTTTGTGTATGACAGCTGTCAGCCCTGTAGCCATAGAGGTTTTGCTTGGGATGGGCCCTGACGTGTCAAAAAACGCTAGCCATTCCCCTCCGTGTAACCTCCATAATCCCCCAGGGGGGTTATTAACGTGGGGGCAGGGGTTACAGGGATGGGCCCAGCTGTGGTGTACTCTGGCTAATGGCACTCAGCACAGATGGCAGTCCCTCATCCTCTCGTGAGTGTTTGTGACTCCATGAGCTCAGGCCACTTTCCAACAGTGTGCATTACAATCACAAATGGACCTTAAAATGGGGGTCTGCAGGCGCCACAGCATTTCATGTCAGTGATCAATTATGTAATGTAGATGCATGTTGATAAACCATGGCTGAGCTTTTAGCATGAAATACTGAAAATTCTCTGGTTTCCTCCGATAGGAGAATTTCCTGCTGCTATTAGTATGTATGAATATATTTGGGAATAACAGAACATTTGAAGACGTCACCTTGGACTTTAGGAGCCACTAATGAGACATTTTTCAATATTTTGTAGCATTTTAAAGACTAAATAATTCATAAATCACGCAAATATTCCTCAGATTGAATCAATAATGCAAATAATCATCTCCAAACACATGAGAAAATACATTTCTATAAAGTAACAAATACCCTTAGCAAGTTCCCAGAGTTCAAGTTGTTGTCTGAATGATTAGTTGATTGAATTAATCAGTGATTACATTTTGTGGAAGACGATGAGTTTGATTAACTTTGAATTAGTTTGATTTATATTGAAAAGAAGAAATGCGTGTGCGTGCAGTGTGACGTAATTCTGTGGAAGGTTTGAGGAAGAGGATAGATGACTTCTGCTTGTCCCTTCCTCAGTCACGTCAGTGAAAATAAACAGAGTTTATATTAGCAAGCAAAACTGAGAAAAGCACGAGCTTCCCATTAGGTGACAGTCGAATGAAGATCTGTGTTTTACTGTGGGAGATTTCTTAATAATTCCCCAGATTTACTGATGCAAGAAACATATGCATCACCTCCTGTTAGAGCTCCATTCTGGATCTGGGATGTGTTAATATTCATCTCTCCTCACAGCAATGGAAAACATAGAGGTAACAGCTTCTCATTTTTAGGTTGTAGCCTCAGGTTGTGAACATTAATTAACTGTATTAAGTATTTCTGCCTTATCAGCCCACAAAAGATGATTAGACATCTTTGAGTTGTGGTTATTTTAGCCTTTAGCTGCTAAATTAAACATTTAAAAGGGATTAGATTTTGGATTTGATAAGTGGATTCAATAAAATGCTATCGAAGTCATCGCTTCTTGTAAAAACATCAGCTGTTTGTGACGGCAAATGTAAAACCGTTCATGGCGAATCTCCGTTACGCAATATTAATCAGCGGACAGCAGCAAAGCACGTGTTGATTTAGTTGAAAGTGAAGCTGATTAGATTTAAAAGACTGGAGCTGAATCTCGCGCTCAATATCATTAAGCTATATTGGCGCAATCATCTGCCCCGCCTGTATACTAGCAGTAATCCAGGGCATTAAATGAGTTGTGAATACAGCTTTCTGAATGCATAATGTATGTGCCAGTCCATGGTGAGGGGCCACACACAAGACCACTGTGTAGGCTGTTGTGTGGGCCCGTAAAGCGTGCCTGTCACCAGTGACTGAACGTATTCTTCCTCCATTTCTATGGTGCTAAGATGTTCCTTTCCTCCCCTCCTACCATAGTTCCTGTTTCATAGCAGGGTTGAGAGAAGTAAAGGTTAGCTGTGCAGCCATCATCTGTCAGCTGATTGTTGAACCGCTCCCCAAAGACATGACACAACAAAGTGGCAGACTGGATTCTGGTTGAATCAGCCTTTTAGACTTTGTTACTCTCCCTTGGGTTTAGACGCTCTTTGGAAAACCGAGATTGAACTTTGGATCGTCACCACTTCATTCATTGCGCTGTTAGTCGGGCTTATGATCTATATTCATTAAACTTAATTGCCTTTTTATAGCACCTAAATCTTTAGAAAGAGTTTGATCAGCATGTGTAGTTAAGTGACCTTTGATGCTCCTGACTTCTATTGAAGCAAAGTCAGAAATGATGTAATACCTTGAAGTGTTTAGACTTCTTTCCAAGTCTGAGATTTGCTGTTGCTTTAAACAACTTTCTAAAGTGATCTTTGTTATTTGGCAAACCACGATTTGGCATTCTGTTGTAATCCTATTTTAAACAATTCCATTGGGAGTCAAACCCGCAGGTCATTAGCAAAGATGAATTACCCTTTGGCGTTATTTAAAAACTGCATCATTCTGCATTACACTAATGCCAAATGATATTAACTCAAGACGTTAATCTTCTTATTTCAGCTCAGCTCAAAGTATTTTGAAGTGATTCATCTGTCATAGAGTGTAAGATGAACAAAGTAACGCGGAGGCACGATGAGGGCACAGACTCCAGCTGTTAATAATCCAGCTATGTGCCTGCCTGGGTTGTTCACAGTAGGACATGCGGCGTTAGGCATGTGGGCCAAATTTAGCCCTCGAAAAAGCCTTTGTGAATGTTAAGAGACTGGTTTCTTGACAACCAGAAATCAAGGTGTTTCAAAATGATCAACTCCCCTGTTTTTTTTATTCAGTTCAGAGCCATAGTTTTTCTTTCAACATGTCAAAGGTTTTTGGGGATCACCTTACCCCACAGCGTTGCTTTATGTTGATCCAGAGGCTGCCGTCCCGCAGCCCCGGCTGGAAGTCAGAGATCCTCCCCTGAATCCTCCCACCCAGGAGTAAACACGACCCTATAAATAGAGCTCCGGGCGAAGCCAGCCAACAGCAGAATGACAGGCATCTGTACTACAAACCCCAGACTCTCTCCAGAAGAAGCCCAGTGTTGTTGTCCCGCACACACGCACACACACACATACACTCCAAAACCCCCACATCCCAATGTCAAAGCCTGTGGGTACAGTTAGCACAGGGGCCCCCAGTGCGGTCTGTCCTATCTGTCATCTTTGTTTTGCAAAACTGGCCATTAGATGTTTCCTCTCATTACCCAGTTTTAGGCCCTTGGGAACCCATCTGTCGCTGGTATGCTGCTATTCACAGAAGGAGAAGGTCATGCTATGAAAGACGTGTACTGATGCAGTTCAGATACTTTGGATGGTTGCATGTTAATACTCCGCAGCGAAACAGGAGGGGGGCAGGAGGGGCATTAATTACATTGTGCAACTTTGATTCAACTTTTTAAAATTTAATTGTTGTTTCTGCTTATTGATTGTTTCAGAGCTGAGACAATTGGTTAAGTTCTATATAAGCGCATCGGCAGATAAATAATGTGCAACTATTTTTATAAATGTTTGGGCTTTTTTTTAACAAAAATACTGAATATTCTCCAACGTGAGAATTCATTTTGAGGGTTATATATATGAATATATATTTGGGTTTTGGGCTGTTGGTTAAACAAAGCAGGACATTTGAAGATGTCACTTTAGGATTTTAGGAAACATTTTTCAATATTTTGTAGCATTTTAAGTAAATGATTCATAAATCACACAAATATTCATCAAATTAAATCGATAATGCACATAATCATTAGTTGCAGCTCAATTTCTATTTCCATAAATACCTTGCTGTCTGAAAGATTGGCTTAGTGCAGGTCTTCACTTTGAAGAAGCTACAATGTACTGATTACTTAAAATGAATTAACATTTTGTCCACTCGTTTCCTCTTAATCATGTAATTAGTCTAATCTGATTAAATCAAATCAAATCACAGTGATTTGATTTGAATCTGATCAGTGAATTAATGAGTTGTTTCAGATATCCCCAGGATATGAAGCAGATTCTTTTTCCCCGGCGAAGCAAAGGAAATGTATTCAGCCACTATTTTCAAGATGACGATCAGCTGTTTTTTATTTTTATAACAACACATTTGTTTGTTTGACGTGTGAGGATTTGCTGCATTTCTCCATTTTATTCCATTGCTTTTTACTATTTTTAATGCTTGGTTGCAGCCCCAGGTGAGAGCGCTTTGAACCAGTTTATGTGAAGACTTAGACTGTATTGTATAATATATTACGGTTGTCAGGACACCAGCACTCTAAGCACTTTCCATTATCAGCTGCTGACGTTCCTGTGATTATTGAAAACAGGTCCTAAGTGCACCTAAGCCACTTGAATTAATTTAACTTTTTTTTCTTCTGCTGTCGAACAACATCCACATCTCTGCATTTGCATCAGAGCGGGAGCTTATCATTACACGAGGGACGTAAAGCAACAGTAGATCAATTCATAATAAGTCAGCTGACTCATCTGGTTCTCCTTCTCCCCTCCCCTTTTCACCACTCCAGCGTGATTTACCATGACAACTGAATCAGGCGCAGACTCGGAGGCCAAGCAGCCGCAAGAGAACAAGGAGACGGAGAAGGCGAAAGCTAAAGCGGCCGAACCCACCTCGCCTCAGAACCAGCCGGAGGAGCTTCCCGCCGCCGCCGGACACAGCACCCCGGCCAGAAAAGAACAGGTAAGGCTCTTCATGGCAGCATTCACAAATGATTGAATGATTGATTTTAATCAAATCAAATTTAATTTAAATCAATAACCTTTTAACACATTTCATATTTTCCCATGCTTTCAAAACACTAGTAATTTCATCGAGGGTATTTCTTATAGTGTAAACATCGTACACATCCCTTTATATCAGGCTTGAATCGGAGAAAACATTACACACCATTCATCCCACTCCTGAATGAATTGTGTCTTTGTGTGAAAAATGGAAATGAACAAAAAAAAAAGAAGGAAAGTACTGACGACACAACCTCAGTGTTCTCAGTGGCGGTTACAGTCCTGTAAACTTGTCTTTCAGTGAGTGCTCCATGCTTTTATTTTTGTAATGTGGTAAAACACAAATCGAGAACCCCCTCCCCCCTGACAAAGTCAGTGAATGTTTTCATTCCCAGCATTACGTCACCTGATTGAACTAATTAACATAACTTCACACAGCTGTGAGAAGAGCGAGTAAACCGAGCTACTGAAGTAAAACCTCACAGCTTTTTATGGTTCAACTATAGCTGCAGTGATTTTATCAGTCAGGCAACAGAAAATCAAGGCTAGGTATGCAGCTGTGTATCGATACTGTGGCATGAAAATTGACAGCAGGGTGCAGGTTTTTCCATTCATTTCAGTGGCATAGCGTGTTTTGGCTGCATCCAACTTTCGGAAAAAAACGCAGCCTGATGTCACGCTGTGGCCGCCAATCAGATGCTCAGATCAGTCAGACTGAAACTATCCAGGTGCATTCATGGACTAAACTCTGATACTCTACCTGTGTGTGTGTTCTGACTTTGTTTATTTCACGTACCCAGCTTTAAAATCTGTGTCTGGGTTGCAATTAACGCTGCAAAACAGTGACACGAAGAAGTTTAATTTGGTTTGTATCCGATGCTTTAAGAGAGCGAGCTGTGGTTGAGAGACATCGACCGTGAATGAGAGTAAGGGAGCGCTGGTTAATCATTGAGATAAAAAGTTATTTACTGATAAAACCTTTTGTTTGTAAAACAATGTAGCATGAATGACACTTTTGCATAGAAACATCTGGCATGTGATGATTACTTGCTGTTACATTTGATAAAGCAAAAATCATAATTGTGGACTAAATGTATCTTTTTAATATTCCTGTTTAGAAGATTTCTGTTAAGAGTATATCCTGTAGCCTGAGGCAGCCCCTAGTACTGTAGCTACGAATGTTATCTGAACACTAAGTGCTTGTCTGCAGATTTTGGCCCAAGCTACCTTCTGGGCTCATGATCTAATCGATGGACAGATTGAATTTCCTGCAGGAGGACTGTCTCCGACTAAAAAGCAGACTCCTGCTTGTATTCCCTAATTTACTAGTTGAAAGAAAAACGGTGCAGCAGGCTGTACATGCACACAGATCTTCAATCTGTAGCAAAAATGAAAGCAGAAGAGTTCAAAGTAGATTTTTATCCCAGACAAAGCACTTGACATTTGAAGTTTGGATTACCTGCAGTAGCTTGAGGCCACCGCACCATTATTCTGCTGATTGCTGTAACGTAGAGAGCAGGAAATAATTTCAGGAGCCAAATGAAAAAATGTTGTTATAAATTTGACTGCAGACCACATTAGGGTTAGGATTAGCTCTGAGCCATCCTGTCGTATCATTTGTACACTTTAACGTAACTGAGAATTTAGAGAGAGAGATCAACACTGAATTCAGGTTTAACTTGTAGATTTTTGTCATTTTCAAGCAGCCAGTAAAACCGGGACAGCCAGATGTGGACATGCAGAAACAGTTGTCGTTTTGCCCTCTCGATTTGCCTCGTGTCAACGCACGTTACTGCAGTTTGCTCATGCTGAGGCTCACAACCCCGCTGACCTAACTGTGGCTTTTATCGTGCTGCGAGGGGAAATGTTAGTATGTAAATGGAGGAGAAGAAATGGAGCATGAGTTTACATGTGAATCCAAATGGGCTGTAATGAGAGAGAGCAGCAGAAGCAGGGCGAGGTGATGGATAGGTTCATAATGTCCTGGGCTGCACAGTGAAACAACAAATCATAACAAAGGGTAGTATTTTATTGTTGGTTAACAAATGACGGTACGCACCCTGGAGATGATGGAGATTTATGAACATACAGTGCCATACAGCGTGTACTGAGTCTGCATGAATTTGACAAAGCACTTTGATTTGATGTATTTCTTCTCCACCAAATTATGATACATTTTTCCATTTAGTGTCCAGAAAATGTATTCTATCAAGAGACATGTTCTTTTTTTCTCCTGAATCACACGTGTTAGGTAGAGTGAGGCATACTGACATGCTCACAATGACAGTGCTAACATGTACAGTATATGTTTAGTAGGTATAATGTGTAGTGTGTAAGCACATTAGCTAATAAGCACTAAACACAACACAAACATTCGCTGTCCTCCTTCTTCCACCTCCCGGCTAATCTAAAAAGAAAGCCACCACGCTGTTAATTCTCCATAACTTCAAGACTCAGTATAATTTGAACAGCTGAGTTCATAAAAAATTCTCCCTCATTAGCTATAGAGACCGAAACAGTTTTTTGTCCCAGGCTGTAAACATGTTGGACATTTTAAAATGGGGGCTTATGGAAACTGTCTCATTCTGTAGCCAGCCTCAAGTGAACTGAAGAGACAAATAGAAATTTTTACCTGTTGATGGTGCTCGATGAAAGCTCAGGAGATTAAAGTTATTACTTTTTTTTTTTTTTTTGCTTTCATCACTTACTGTGTTACCTTTCCATACCAGTAAACCTTGTCTACATGAAACAGCCCTCATCATGTCACACTGAGGATGATGGATGACACTCTGCCGTCGTCGGAGCTGTGTGAATAGGCAGGGACAAGGCTGAGAGAAATCACAGCACTCTGACACAACGCTATCAGTCTTTCCTGTGAGACACATGCTCGGGCTGAGACATTTCTCTGATCCAGCAGAGCGCACATATGAAGAAAATGGCCTGTGGTGCTTATCACGAATCATATGCAAATGTTTTAAACACATCCTTTAGTAGTTCTTCAAACTAGCTAGATTAAATCATTTTCTTGCTTCCTATAGGTCCCTGTGTGGTTACTCACTACATCTTAATGGGTGCACAGGGAGAACTGGTCTCCATGAGATGTATTAAATAGGCACATTGTGGAAGTGATGGATATAGCCTGAGGAACAAGATAAGACGTTTCTCAGTATAAAAATGAAAAGGGGTATTAAATCCACTTTGTGTGTGAGTAAGAAGTAAAACTGTCCTGAAGCCAAAGGCCTCTTTTTCAACATGAAGTCAGTCAGGAAGGTCTTTGTTCTCACTGAAGTGGAAAATTGGATTTTCTCTGTTTTTAAGACAAAGTGGCAGTGCACCTCTTTAGGTCTTCTCAGTGGGGCTTTATTACATCCACTCCAGGTCCTGGTCTCTATTTTTAGGTTTTAGACGTGTGACAGAAGGGGCAGTTTTGTCAAAGGCAACTATATTTGGAAACTGACATTCAGGGGTGCAGTTTGGTAGGAGATGGTATTTTTCATTTCTGGTCTGTGAACTCTTTCAACCTGAAAGCATTAAAGCTTCAATCAGAGACGTCTCGCTCTTTTCTTTTGTTTAACAAAGAAAGTGGAGACAATCACAAACGTACTTATACTCATAAATTCATTATTCGACCCATCACTGTGTCTTCTTCCTCTCAGGAGCCACAGGACGAGGACCTGGTATCCCACAGGTCATCCACCAGCCGTCTGTCCAGATCTCCTTTGAGAGGAGTGAAGAAGGTGAAGATCATGCAGTGTAAAGTCACCCTGCTGGACGGCTCCGACTACACGCTCAATGTGGAGGTGAGAGGGCTGACTGCCGGGGTCGCATGTGGTATTTTAACATCGTCATTTAGACTTAAATCTAAGGCAGCTGTACACGGTTGATCTGTGAAGACCTCTCACCCAAGAGGCTTCTTCAGTTCTGACTGACTGGTGAGGTATTAACCTTGTTGGCATCATTGATCAGGCATAGTTTCCACTTGGTTCGTCCTAAAGAAGCCTCTTCAAGATGTCTACAACCAAATCCAGTAGCATCAGATTTAACCTTCTGACCTTTACAATATTCTCTAACAGCTTCCTTACCACTTGATTAATGTACTTTGTGATTTTGCATTCATCTGAACGAGGTGTGACCCTCATGGTATTAGAAAAGATCAAAGCACTGAGATCCTTCTCACATTTTATTATATAAGTGCTTAAAGAGGAAAAAAGCAGGAGCAGTTTTTGAGTGCTTTACACTTTAGATAGTTGTTTGAAATGAAACTTCTGCTGCTTTATCAGATGGCCTTTTTTAAAATTGCCTTTTAGCAATGCAGCAGCACAAGTGATATTTGTTCAGTTTATTATTTATTTATTTTGTTTACGGACCTCATAACTGCAGGATTGATGGTTTGAACCCGAGCACCTCCCGCCCGCATGTAGAAGTATACTGATAAACATTTTTACATGGAAAGAATGAATGCAACAGATGGGTATGTATCCAAAGCAAACTTTACAGCCCATGTCCTGAAGTTTCCAACTTTTCCAACTTCAGTGGCAGTTCAGCTGTAAGTCTCTAAATATCTGCAGTGTGAAGGAATATTTGTTTTATTATGTCCTGTGTATGCAAAGTAAAACCATAAGTACTAGACAGTCAGCCAATAAATCAGCACCGATCAGACGTTTCACAAACTATGGTTGTTGGAACTTGGCTCCGATAGTGACTGATGTCTCCGCAGCCTCCACCAGTCATGCTGGGATGCACTGTAGCAATCGGCACACACCCCGCAGCATCACACAAATCAAAACCAGAGCCAGCAGCAGCGTGCCGGCCTGATGGGAGGTAACTCCCCGGAGATGTCGGAGAGTCATGAAGCTTGTATTAGTTTGTCAAACTGGCAAACTGTTGTATTGAGTGTCAAACTGAATATTTTTTGTTTGCTTCCTGAGATCCCAAAGTCTTTTGGTGGAGATAAGTTCACATTCATTGGCGAGTTGTAGTTTGGATTTTCACTCTATAATCCACGGAAATGTCTTGACATTCTCGAGTGAGTCTTGGTCAAACCACTAGTGTACATCCCCCAGCTTTTTCCTGCTCCAAACTATTATTATTACATCTCTCTTTGGTTGATCTCTAACAAGTACTTATGTTTGCAAAAAGGGTTGAACAGGAAAAGTTCATTTCGGTAAATAAATAGTGCAGCATGGCACCATTTACCAGATCATTAAAATTAGAGTTGACAGAAACTTTGATCACTGCATTAATATGTCAAAGCAAAAGTGTGTCATAAGGAGCTGAATAAGTAATGCCATTAGCTTTCTGCTGTACCCTGGATTATTCTGTTTTATGATACTTGGCCTGTTGTATTAAAAAATAAACAAACTGTATTATTATTCCTCCTTAGATGCAGGAATTTCATGGATTTCACTGCACATTTACATTTGTATTGTGTTAAACAGCTCAGTGGGATTCATTTTGCCTCCAAAGCTTCACTGTGTAGTCTTATGTGGGGGAGAAAAACAGTCTTCATACAACGCTTCTTAAATGTGTCATTTTTTTTACTTCAAAGCTCATCCACTCTCCAGAAATAAACCCAGAGGAAAGGAGTGCCAACAATCAGGGAAAAAACATGTCTTTGTGTTGTAAATGTGGAGCTCGTAATACCGCCAGCAGTGTAGCTTTTATCATAATGTGGAAAAATTAAATATGGAAATGGGATGTTTTGTCGAGAGAAGAAGTGGAGCGTGAGCTGGTTGTTAATAATAATGGGTTACACTGAGAGAGGAGGTGTTGTATGGGCTGGACAATGTATGTTTTGAATATATACAGAGTGGCAGCTCTGCTGATTTCACAGACCGTCACATTTTTCTTGTACGGTTTTGGTGGGTTTCACTGCTCGTTCGCTCTTGTGTCAAGTCAAATTGCTTTGTAAGGTTTGCTTTTCCCAGATCAGCACTATGTGTCCTCGAGTGGAACAATTACTCTGATTAGCTATAGTCTGAAGTATCCAGTATTCAGAAATAACCAAAATCATGCAACTGGAGCCCGCAATCAGTCAAGGAAAATGTGAGCGAGAGCTCCACAACACAATAGCTTCTTTTTGCCATCAACAGTCATTCTTTCTCTTGGAACATTAAGAATTCAAGAATAAATCTGAATAGTGAACTCATTTGACATTTCACTCTTAACAATAGAAAGTCGAGTCTTTTCTCAGACTTTCAACGTCGTACATTCCCAAAATGTGTATAGGCAGGCTGAACAGGGAGGGTCAGGCGCGCCTCTTTAAATCTCTTTTGAGCAGATTCCTCCCCACCGGGGGTTCGGACAGAGGGATTAGCCAACTGTTTTGGTCGTGGTGGTGAGGTGAGGGCCTCTGACCATGAAATGGGAGCATTTGTTGGAGGGAATCAATGTCATTGACTCTCTGTGCTGGCATGATTACTGGACGTCCCACTGTGGCTAAGGAAGGAGTCTCAAGGACTGTGATCTGGAAAAGGGTCAGTCTGGACTACTTGCCCTTGAAAATAAAACGACTGGACTGAAACCTGCAAAATCGATTGAGTAGTAGTCCTCATGACAAGTGAACTGATTTTAAAATGAGTGGATTTTAATAGTCACACCAGCAACTAAATCTGAGTTAATTGAGTTCTCAATATGATCTTTGGAAAACACATAAGTGTTTATGTTCTGTCTAGTTTGATTCTTCAGTTATCTGCGTGACTTTACTTTAAATTAGTATTAGTAAAAAGAATCAATAATTTGCCTTCAAGTGTCTCTAATTATTTCAGCTTTAAGAAGCACACATCTCTCTTTCATTCTGTTGGGACCCTTTGAGATGATGCATCTTAAGGGTTTTATATAATAACTGTTAGTAATTTGACAAATCTCACAGAAGAAATGTCAGTGTACAGTGTTTGTTTGTATCTAATCACAAGTGTAGAGTTTTCAATAAACTAACTGGTCCAGTAACAGTCAGTACAAGAAAGCAGCAAGAAAGAAGAAAATCATCCTGTTTGGCTGTGATATCAAAAAAGGTCTCGACTACCATTTCTTTATTTATTAAGATGTATACTAGTATTTAAAATTCTGGCGTTGTGACATCCTTAGTCCCATCTGTTTACTTGCCTGTAATCTCCCAGTTCGGCTGCCAAGACGGCCTGTGTTGAGGTTTTCCTGGCACAGGTCTGACCACACCTCACCATGTCTCAACACTCACACCCGATTGACGAGGAAGACTTCAGCGCTGACCTTGGATTAGAGTGCATATACTGCAGAGGGGATGTTAGAAGAAGAAACAAGTAGAGGCAAATGCAGAGAAACCACACTTACTGTATCTGTTCACAATCTCAAAAAACACCTGCAGCTGTATGTGAAGCTCCCAGTCTCCTCATAAAGCGTCTCACACTCATTTTCACCATTTAGCTGTTGAAGGAGGCTCATCATCTGTCTAATGCAGAACAAATAAAACAACAGGAAATTAATGCACAACTATTATTGTTGCCTTTTTCCTAATTTACATAATCGTATTGAATATCTTTCGATTTCGGTCAGATAAAACCAGCAAGTCACATTGGGCTATTTTCTCTTATTAGCAGTCAGGGTTAGGGTTAAATATTATTAGATAAAGCTGAAAACCAAAAGCCAAAGTAGTCTGGGTCTATTTTATTTTTAACAACGATATCTTGACACATACTGTATGAATATGATTTCACAGGTCATTTCGTTATATACTTTATATCCCTCATTTCCTTTCTGTGGTTGAAACGTTGCTAATAAAATTGTACTTCTAGTGTGTAGGAAATGTAATGGAAAATAATTAAAGAGCAGAAGATGTGAATAAAAGCTGGCCTACTTGGCACACTTGAACAAGCTTTTGTGTAGCAGTCACGTCTGTTTCAGCACAAGGTCGTGACAGAATCAGGCAGCTCTTCACAAAGAGAGCAATAATCCAAAATCAAGCTGTGGTAATTGATGCTGTAGGCATGAGTCACACCTGCGTGACACTGGTAGTCGGACAATATGCACAATCACAGTAAGTGGTAAAAAAAAAAAGCAGGAAAAGATAGCTAATTAGTTGCTTGCTTACCAGAGTTGTCATAGCAACGAGTAAGGCCCCAATCGTGCGCAGTGGAGTGAGTTGTATGGAAAGCAGCAGACATAAGCTAAGTCAGATTATGCTGTTGGCCGCAGTGAAACGACTGAGGTCAGAGCATCCTCGGATAATTGCCAGAGAGTCTTCTTCCTCCTCCCAGTCCAGTTTTTTTGAAACCGGTCCAAAATGTCAGGATTTGACATTTTCATCCTCCTGACCTTGTAGTTTTCCAGCTCAACTCAATTTTCTCCTGCGAGAAAAAATGTCTGCACTAATCGTTTCCTATCATTTTCGTTGACGCAGAACTGCTGAATCTCTTCCACTTAACTTCGGAGGGTGTTATGTCTCAACGGACGGCGATAAGAATCCTACCATCTCACTGTGGCGGTGTTGTTATAAATACTCAGCATATTTTTGAAAATCCCTGTAGATTAGATGCACATTTTATTATTCTACCTCAAAACTACAGGACAGTACAGGCTAAATTAGGGTGCCCCAGTAGCTTATGGCCCTTTGCTGTGTCTGTGTCTATAGCTGTCACTGTCCTTCACACTTAGCTGCCCTTTTTCATTCCTGATGCAAGCGGTGTTCAGTTGGTTGCAGTCTGCAAATTTACAGCTAGATGGCACTCAGTCCTACACACAGCTCCTTTTATTTATACACAGAAGTATGTCTGTGTTTTGAAGTGTCTAATAGTAAAGTAGCTATTTGCAATGATTGCTCAGCGTCGGTCATGCGAGGAGCCGAATCACATTCCTTCAACACTACAAATTTATTTGCCCATCTTGAGAGCAACCATCCTGATCATTACAAATTTATAAGAGAAACATGAACCAGCAAGGAAAAAAATGATCAGCAGTAGTTTTTTTCCCAGTAAATGTGTACAATTTGAAAATCGTTGTAAATTATTTCTGCGTCCAGTGAGAGTAGGCGTAGTAACATGTTCATTCCAGCGAAGGAGAGACTTGATGTTCTCTGCAAGTGGGAAAAACTGCGTGCATGTATCAACAATCAGCCAAAATGAGTTGGAAAAAATCAAAAATCCGATATTGTGCATCCCTTTTATTTATTTATTTTTGATTTTATAAATGAAATAAATAAAATGTTTTAATTAGAGCAGCAACAACTGGCTGATAGACAGCAAAGTCAGTCTGTAACTCTTTCGATAATCAGTTAATCATTTGGTAATCAGGATAAGTTGGTTGTTATGTAATTTTTTTAAAGCAAAAATCCAGATCTGCTGGTTGCAGTTTCTCTGATGTGAGGATTTGTTGGTTTTATCTGTTTTTCTGTCATTGTAATCTGAATATTTTTGAGGTTTTGATTGAACAAAACAAGGCGCCTGATGCGAAGATCATTTTTATTTTGTTTTTACAACAAGTCGATTAACTGAGGAATGATCTGCAGATCAAAGAATAATGAAAATAATATTTACTGCAGCTCTATTTTTAAGACATATTTGGTGGTTTGGTCATGTTTTCCTAAATCTCCAGACTCACTGCAGCTACTGCTGCTGTTTGCTCTCCAAACTTGGATGATAACATCTTGAAATTGATCAAGATTGATGTTTCTAATTTGAGAATAATTTTCCATCTCCTGTTTTCTTTCTCCTAAATAACCTCTGGCATGACAGGACACAAGCCAGATCAGTCAGCTGCGCCTGTTAACATATTTTCTGTTTGTCGTAGCCTATCTGTCTGAACAGAGGTTTGCAGATCAGAATCTTTTGTCTGTCTGTTTGGAGGTTTAGTCAGTAAAGCCAGGGTTAAACGTTGCATCGAGAAATGTCACAGCGAGGCAGCGATCGCCTGACATGACTCTGCTAATTCCCTTCGAGATGTTCTGTTGGGATTAACTCTGCCACCAGTGTCTTCGCAGCTCTGTTTAAAATCATGCACAGACACACTGGAGTTATAATCATAAAAAAGGACGCTCTGAGTGATGAAAGGCTGTGGGTGGACGCTCCTATAAATGCACCATATGTGTCAAATTACAAACCTGCCAGCCAGATATGTGTGTTTAGTGTTTGATGGAGTATGCGTGCACTACTCCGCCTACACATCATGGCGACAAATATGTTATGACTTCTGCCGCTAGGATAAGCTGTGGCGGTGGCTTTCAATAAATCCAGACACGAAGAGCTGACTCTGTGCAGGAAGGAGGCATCTGTGTTGTGGCACCTCGGGCCTTAAAATATCTCTTGTGAGTCTGTGAAGTCCACCCTCCTCCTTTGGGAGAGAGACGACCGAGCTCCAGCCGATGATATCTGGCACTCCGCTAGAGATGTGCAATCGATTTCAGCTTTAAGCTTTCACATGGCTGATGTTCACCTTGAGCTCAGGAGTGCAAAGGTGTATTTATACTGGAATCGATCCAGAGTGGCCCAGTCGGTTCACTTGAGGGTTTGCATCTGCAGGGGCAGATCTGTGATGCAGCAGTGTAATGAGCTGCTATTTTTGGAAATGTAAATTTGAATTTCATGTCGCTGTTCTGTGGCTTTTTTTTTTGCTTCGATTAGCTCAAGATAATGAAGGGAAATGTAATCTAGTGGCATCAGTAAACAGCTGGGGTTTGCTGCATTTTGCGGTCATGTTTTCTTCTTAATTTATGCTTGGTTCTTGGTTTTGTTGTCATTTTGTTGCTCTCTGAATATGGTGTAGGGTCACAGGCAGTTCAGTTACAGCTTGTTAAGACAATGCTTGATCACCAAAAACAACTCCTCTTATGCAAAATAACTGATTTAGTTTGTTTTTGTCTCACAGAAACGAGCCAAGGGCCAAGTGCTCTTTGATAAAGTTTGTGAACATCTTAATCTACTGGAGAAGGACTACTTCGGCATCACACACAGAGATGTAGAGAATCAGAAGGTAAAGTAAAATCTCTAATGTGCAGACATCAGTTCTTATGGAGTTATTAGCTGCTGCCTGTTTGATTAATCTTCAGCTTTAAAGTCAGGAGACGTCGTCCCACTTCTTTATTTGCTCACAAACCGGTGATGATTAATGCTTTTTGTCTGTTGCAGAATTGGCTGGACCCTTCCAAGGAGCTGAAGAAGCAGATCAGGAGTAAGTCTGATCTAATAAAGCCACTCACGTGTTCTGTCCTGGACAGCTATATGAGGTGTATGCCACTGTAAAATGCCCATTTTGATAATTTAATGTTTTTTTTCTGCATCTCAGCTGGACCCTGGAACTTTGCTTTCAACGTAAAGTTTTACCCCCCAGACCCCTCCCAGCTGACTGAGGATATCACAAGGTGAGTTAGAAGCTAAATTAGATTGATAATTTTTGGTGGACATTTACCAAGTAAGTATCTCTGTTAATCTTAAAAATTGACTTAAGTCCATTTTTATATTGATTTGGATGCCCCAAAACTGTCGTTTAATAACAAATTATGCAGGTAAACTGTATTAAAATCTCACATCTAGATGTTTGATTTGATTTTCATGTCTCTTCTTCCCGTCTCAGGTACTACCTGTGTCTGCAGCTGAGAGACGATGTGGTTTCAGGCCGTCTGCCCTGCTCATTTGCCACCCACACGGTGCTGGGCTCCTACACTGTGCAGTCTGAACTGGGAGACTATGACCCCGAGGAGTTAGGCAGCGACTACATCAGCGAACTACGCTTTGCACCAAACCAGACCAAAGAACTAGAGGAGAAGGTCATGGAGCTCCACAAGACCTACAAGTAAGTCTCTGCACCATTTCCTAAACTCTTTTTAGACTGAGCTTGAATTCTCGAGGTCAACTTTTTAAATTCAGCTAGATGTACAGCTGCCAGAATTTAACAATAGATGAGCATATCAACATTTTGAAACCAGAGCTTCTCCCATCTGGATTATTGAGTTTATTGAGTATCAAATGTTTTAACGTGTTCAGTGCTCAGCTCAAGATTAATTCTCTTTGTAAACAACAAGCGTCAGGTAAATGCTGTCAAGTGAGTACCTCTGATTCAAGTTATCCAAAAACAGTTTACCTTTTAACAGTTTTTAAAAAGTCTTTGTTTTTATTCATTATACATAAATAAAATTAGACTTAAATTAGAAAATATACATACAAATCGACCGATAGTATAGCCAACATATAATACAAGAAGTTTATATACAAAACATTCGGTCCCATGCCCCCTTTATGGTCATTCGAGGTTTCATGGTTAATTCTGGCCAACATGTGTTCATATGATGCAATTTCTGACATCAGTTCCATCTGGAGAGGATGTACTCTTCCATAATCCGATGATCGTTCGAGCAGCTGTGACCACCCCAACCTTTAAAACTGCCTGATCATATTTAGACATATTAAGATACAGGTACCGCCATGTCTAGACATTTAGTCATGTGTTCCAGTACGTTCTCCCAAAAGTATCACCATCATAAATTACATGTAAAAATGTTTCACTCTGACATTTCCAACACAGATTATTTTCCAGTTAGCCCATTCTTTTTAATTTAGAAGAAAATAAAATCTATGAATGAACTTGAACTGAATAAATTTCCCTCTCATCTCTCTTGTGTTATGTCAGGTTTTATCTTTGCAGTTGTTGTTTATTGAAGTATTTAGCATTAAATACGGTGAGAAAAGAGTTTAACACTCTAAAGCCGAAGCTATTCCGCTTCATCGGGACTCTGCGAGTGTGTTTTGATCAGACTGATAGTGACCTGATATTAAAGCAAACGGCACAAAACTGTTTTCAGATTTTAATTAATTGATAGAAAAGTGGGTGATAGAAATCCATCCTGTGAAAAAAACTAAATGGTTTTAACCTTGTTGTTGTTCAGAATATGAATCTGATTCGGGGGAGAAAAAAGTATTTAGGGACTTAAAGCCCTGAATCTGACAACTTGAAGCCGCTCAGTCAACCTGAGTGAATGTTTACAGCCTGGGGTAATAATAATCTGCTCTGAAAAGGCAGCACGTCTCCAGACATTGGATTTGAGTTTTCCTGTAAATGGATGAAGCTGGCTGTCCTTTGTCTAAACCTGTATCACAATGACTTGTATGTAATTTGATGCGCTCTGGATGGAGCAAGGCAATGACAGTGCGAGGATAAGGGTCTCTCTCTGAAGACCATCGATGCTAAAAATGGATGCACTCATGGCACTCTGTTAAATGCATCCATAAAAACAACCATTTTCCAAAAGCTTTTATGCAATAAAACTGTGAATTATCCTTGTTTTAGATCTTATTAGACTCTTTTTGCTTTGCTTGACTTCGTCCGATCGATTACGTTCTCTTCTATCAGGGGGATGACACCAGCCGACGCGGAGATCCACTTCCTTGAAAATGCCAAGAAGCTGTCCATGTACGGCGTGGACCTCCACCACGCTAAGGTAACAAGTCACCACAGGCTTTTAACTCTTTTAACTGTTTTTGATAATGGTGCAGATCTCCAAGATGCATTAAGAAATATGCAAATAAATCATGTGAGGAATTCTTAGATTCTACACTTTTTAAACGAGAAATTAATATCACTCTCATGCTACATATGAAGCCACAGTCTGAAGCTTAGACACTTCATTGGTTTAGCTTAGCACAAACACTGGAAACAGGGGGAAACAGCTAGCCTGGTTCTGTCCAGAAGTCACATAATTCCCTCTCAAGCTTGCTAATTGTTTCCTGGCAGCTACACGTACACAGACTAAACAAACGAGATGTGACATGTTAATTGGAGAGCTTTAGAGGCGTTACTGTTACCGTTTCCCCTAATTCCCAGTCTTTATGCTAAGCTAAGCTAAGCAGCTGCTGGCTGCAGCTTCATATTTAGCGTAGAGGCATGAGTGGTATCGTTCTTCTCCTCTGACTCTCAGGAAGGAGGCAAATATTTCCCAAAATGTTGAACTCCGACGTCAGTTATGACTTCAGTAAAGTTGTGTGTCTCTTAGATATGATGTGAAATATTCAATGTAAATGTTTGTATTCTTTTTTATATGCAAGATGAGACTAACATACTCCACTCACGCAGTCAATAGTGACGCTTGCCACCACAACACCGCTGCTTCAAAAACTTCATGGCTGCCACAGTTAACGCCTCAGTTTAACATGCTCCGGCTGTTTCGCTGATTGACTGACATTATGTCACCGCTGCCTGTATTTTTTTGGGGTGGGGTGGGGGGAGCTGCAGGGATGGAGTGGGCGGTTGAGGGGGTCTGGAGCCCAGCTTGACTCGAATGATTTTTGTCTCGCTCCCACCGGCCAGATGGGATCAAACACGTCATTAGAACACAGGCGGTAAAGAGAGAGAGCTGGATTACAGCAGCAGGACCGCTGTCACCATGAAAGAAAATTACAATCATCAGTCTCGATATGAATCGGTTATCAAAAAGCTCTTTGAATGGGTCTAGATGTGAGCGATGGAGATGGATATTGCGTTCACAGATTTAGATCAGGATGGAGGAGATGACAGAGATCAGACTGAGCAGACATCAATGCTCAGTGTTGGATATGTGAGTCAGTTTTGATCCGCAAGAAAAAAAAATATATGTCTTCTCTCCTCTCTCATTAAATGCAAAGTTGGTAGGGAGTCTCTATGAATGCTTGGCTCCAGCTGAGGGAGAGGTAAGAGGCTGCATCTCATGTGCTTACCTGCGTGCGTGTGCGTGTGTGTGTGTGTGTGGTTTCTACTCGTGCATGATTGCATACATTACTAACGTAGATGTCATTTCAACTGATTGTTCCCGCTTTGGACCAAATGCTTCCCCCCTCTCAACACGTCATCATTGGTTTCACCTGCTCATCTCACGCTTTGTGCAGTGAAGAGGCGTCATTTTGTGCTTCATCCACCATTTCCCCGAGACTTCACTGTTGCTTTTGGCCAATCAGCGCTCCCATTCAGCGTCACCACACGCCTGCGTAGAGAAGATATGAGTATCATATGCTTGACTCCACTCTCCACCTGCCTGCTTTACCCCGTTATTAGCACAAATTTGACTCTGTTAAATTCTACTTTGCCCTGCTGTGCACTGGCTCCTGATCTTCCTGTACATCCCGTAGAGTTAATGTTGTAGAGAACACAGAAAAGAAGAGCAATGTTGGTGGTCAGTGGCTTCTTCTTTGAGATTTATGAGGATCCTGTGTTACCAAGGTGACACATTGTGGAGGAGTTTCATTAATCTTAGCTGGGGTTTTTTTTTAAATATAATTTCTTATATGTGTTGTTCCCAGGACTCTGAGGGCGTGGAGATCATGTTGGGAGTTTGTGCAAGTGGCCTGCTCATCTACAGAGACAGGTTGCGGATCAACAGATTCGCTTGGCCCAAAATCCTCAAGATCTCCTACAAGAGGAACAACTTCTACATCAAAATCCGGCCCGGCGAGGTGAGAACGGTAACAGTCATAGATATTTAAAAAAATAACGATGTCCAGAGCTGATGTGCTGCGATTTGTTTTGATCTGTATCTGCCTCAAAGCCTGATCCATCTCTGATTCTTTGTTTGGTGTAAACAGTTGTGCTCCCGCTGCAGCAGCTGTCAAATATGCTTCTATTTCAGCAACATTTCACGGGCGCACCACACCTCCAAAGTGATGCCGTTTGCTGAAAAACACTTCTTTATTTTCTGGAGTTGAAGTGACTGCGACCTATTTCTGTCTAAGATTTCCTTATAACAACAGACCACACTGACACCTCTGTGTTTACTGACGTCTCACATGCTGCATGTTTTATATAATCTGGATTAGATTTGCTAACTGTGCAGCTGTTTTATGGAGCAAAATATAAATAATTGATTAATCAGGAGATTATTAAATGTCTCCCACTGAGATGAACACTTTTTTTTCTACAAATGTGGATGCAAACATGTAAACAAGAAGTAATAATAAACAGAGAAATGGGCATCAAAGATTCAAATGAATAAGATATAAAGTTACGTGTGTAGTAAATCTGACCTCAGTGTTTTGTCCCTGTTGCAGTTTGAGCAGTTTGAAAGCACGATTGGTTTCAAGCTTCCAAATCACCGCGCTGCCAAAAGACTCTGGAAGGTCTGCGTCGAGCACCACACCTTCTTCAGGTGAGACATACCGGAGCTTCGACAGCTCATGTAGAGATGTTATTAATTAAGAAAATATATATACTTTCTGTATCCAACTTGTCTGTGAGAGTTCGTCTCTCAAGCTACTTTATTTTCTCATCCTTGACACTCCATGTTGATCACAGCGATGGCAGCGAACGTGTTTATTGATTACCACCACAGATAATTACTTTGTAGAGGAACACAAAGCGCGTTCACTGTTTGTAGTTGTCGCCATTTGGACAACATGCAAAGCTTATTTGTGCTGCTTTAAGCAAAAAAAAAAAGTCTCCCGGGTTTTTACGAGTAGCGTGCCAAACCTGAAGGCTGCCTGGAGACTGTTCAAATGAGTTTTAATGTTTTACAGCGCATAGCGCTGAAATCTGTGTTGTTGTTGTGTTTTTTTTATTTTTGTGGTATGATTAATGTTAGTGTGTGTAACTTGTGACAGGCTCGTATCCCCAGAGGCACCTCCAAAGAAGTTCCTGAGCCTCGGCTCCAAGTTTCGCTACAGCGGCAGAACGCAGGCTCAGACCCGCAGGGCCAGCTCTCAGATCATCAGACCCGCTCCGTTCTTTGAACGCTCCTCCAGCAAACGCTACAACATGTCCCGCAGCTTAGATGGAGGTGAGTGTTTGAAGGGTTTGATTAATGACCGTCTGCGAGTGCCACCCAGGTTGAAATGTTAAGCAGGGATTTGTGTTCCGTGTGTCCAGTTTATTTTAATGGGGGATATTTTTAGAAGCTCCTCTGTGTCATTTCTGTTGTACCTCATTTTAAATATGATTATTCAGCGTCTCTTCGCAGGGCATGTGGGACTTTTCTCACTAAAAATGCTGCTACTTACTCACTTATGTGCGTCAAGAAATGATGACAGAAACCTTTTTCTTAAAAGTTCAAATGAGCTTTTTGTTCCTCTTTTTATTTCTTTGAAAAGTAAGAAAAATGTGCTTTCGACTTGAAAGCCTGCAAAGCTCAAGAGTCTGACACACTTCTGCGATTCTTGGACAAAACCACAATGGATATCTTTGACAATGTTCAGGAGCAAATCAAACCTTTTTGTTCCACCGCTCGTATTTTCACACAAAACGTCACATCCATCTTTGTCTTCCCGTTTCTCCAGCACCCATTATGGAGAACCACGAGACTCTCATGAAGGACAGCGCCTCTGACGGAGCGGCCAAAGTCATTGCCAAGGGAGACATCATCACCACGGTAACGACGGAGAAGAAGGCAGAGGAGGAGAAGGCGGAGCAGGAGGACGCTCAGATGGACCCTGTGGTGACGGCAGAACCCGTCGTCTCAACACCGCTCAGACACGACACAAAGGTAAAACCGCAGTCTGCCGTCAGAGCTGAGCTGAGCTTAATTTGGATGAAGGAACTTCTAGAGAATTGTTTCTGTGTTACGTAATATCAACAACTATGTCACCAGATTGTCAAAGAAACAGATGACGTTTCTTAGAAGCTGCTGCAACTTTTTTAAGTCCTTCGTGAGGTTTTACTTTTGTTTTCTTTTAATAGACTTCTTAATGGCTGATGAGAATCTCTTGCTTTCAGCTTAACCCACTGCAGTAGACTAGGCCTGAGTGCTTCTCATCTTCTGTGCGCTTTACTAATTAGCTTTTCTTTTCTTGTCCTTCCTTTGACCCCACACTATACTCGTGTGTGTGTGTGTGTGCTCATGCGTATTTCGCCCTCCCCTTCCCCTTCGCTCCTCTCCATTTACACACACGTCACCCTTTTTTTAATTTTCGTTGACATTTCCCTCCATCAGTGCTCCCCTCGTGTATACACGACCGACCCCCTCCGCTCTGAGCTCTCACTCCCCTCATCTCCTGTTTCATCCAACAAAGTAAGGCGGAGGCGCAGGGAGAACGCGCGTAAACGGGCCTCGTCTGTCAGTCCGGCGAAGAGCAGCGCCGGGTGCCGCCGTCGGCAAGCCCTCGCCGACCGCAAGGCCGCCCTGCTGGACGAGCAGGCACTCCTGCTCTCGGCCCGCAAGCAGAGGCTGGAGCAGGGCAAGAGCCGCGGCGGCACGCTCTTCTCCTTCTCCCTGCACCTGCCCGACCTGTCCTCCTTCCTGGACGATGACGGCTACATCACCTTCCCCGACCTGACAGAGATGCGCTTCCTCCCTGAGTGCGCGCAGAATTTCCTGCCCATTAAGTCACCATCGCTCATCCCCTGCTTCCTCTTCATCTTCTTCTTTCTGCTCTCCACCTCCTTCTCCGTCCCTTACGCCCTCACCCTCTCCTTCCCCCTGGCGCTGTGCCTCTGCTACCTGGAGCCCAAGGCAGCCTCCCTGACCGCCTCCATAGCCCAGGGCTACCATGACCATGACAGTTCAGAGGAAGAGGAGGTGTGTGTGCGTACGCCTATATGTTCCAGTACCGGCCTCTGGCCTAGAGTAACAGTTCATTATAACAGTTAACCCCTTATCCTGTCCTGTATCTCGCTCTGCTGTTTCACCAGTTCAGAGCCGACCTGGAGACTGTGTCTGTCCCAGTGTCTGTCAGTTCTCCTACTTTCAGAACCTCATCTCTGCCCGGTCACACTCTCATCCTGTAGACTACATCCTCATCAACATCAAAAGTACACAGAGATGATCCTGCAAGTCTCACCATTTCATATTTGATTGGCTTGCATTCACTCCACGTAACGAGAGGGTTAGACACAAGATTTAACACTAAGAAGTCGAAATGGTGTCGCTGTCATGCTGCAGTGTACAGTTCATCATAAAATATTATTAATTAGAGATAATGATAAGTTGAAGAAGCCACCTATCTTCATTTAGACACTAATCCTTCACCAAACCTCATATTTGTATAACTTTGTGCCTAACCCATCTCAGTGTTGTCATCCCCATCGCAGCTTCACAGTGACTGCTAGATCACGATCAACACCAGCTGCATGGAAACACTTCCATCTTTATCACTGCACTCAGTCTCTCTGCATCGCAATCCGAGTCAAGCAAAGCAGCACAAATTAAAATCAATAATTTAAATCTGACTTCTGCTTAAAAAGGGGGGCTAAATGCGGCTTTGAGTGCCAGAGTGTGCTCGTTGTTTTTCTTCAAGCAACACCTTTTTGAGTCACGAATGATCAGTGTCGGCTGTGATGCAGAGAGACTGCGACGGCTAAATGCATCCGGATCACCCCGACTGTCAACACGCACGCATGGAGAGGAGGGGGGAGGGCCTGAAAGTCAGGTTACTGTTTTATCATCAGGTGTTGTGTTTGACCGAACACACCGAATGTTTTCCTGACCTGTAAATGAATTTAAATTAACATACATCAGGATTTAGCCCTGTCCAAATCCAAAGCAAATTTACACGTAAATGTCAAAGTGACTGACCGAAGGTTTAAACTTCCTCTGAGTCTGTTTTGCTTGCTTATTCTTCATTTGCTTTTTAAATTTTTTTTCTTCTTCCTCTTTTGTTTTTCTCTTCCTGACCTTTTTATCTGTAGTGTTGTCTGATAACGTGTAGCTTACAGAGACAACCAGTGCATTTCCATTCGTTCCATTTGTGGTTATGAAGATGATTCTGTGTTGACGACAAAATGCATTTTCAAGCGTTTTTTTTACAAGTTGGGTTCTTGTCGTTTTCTTGCTTGCCACTCTGGAACGGTTTCGGTCTGTTTCGTGAACGCAGACTGACAGCGAGCAAACTGACTTTGCCTTTGATGGAGAGATGACCGCCACAGAGGTTTGTACATCAAAGAAAGACGTCATATGTACAGATGTAAGGCATGAAAAGAGTTCTGGCAGAGCGGATGTTAAATCACAGGTGTGAAGAAACATTACAGAGGAGCATGTGACATGACATTACATCTCATTATGCCTGTTTAGTTCATTAGAGAGTCGAAGTCATGACGTCGCACACAGTCTAGCCTCTGTGCCTCAAAGCTTGTTCATGGGTTTTCACTTTCCTCATGCTAACGTCATAAGATAGATTGAAACCACAACAATATTTTTAGCGTGAACAGTGTTCAGTCGTCTCTGTCCTGCTGTTTGAGTTATCCGCAACTCTTCTGTCGAGCTGTGACAAGGCAGAGAGTTCATGAGAAACGGCTTAAAAATATAACTACAATATGGGACCCTAAACATATGAAGTGAGACATGCAACCTACTGTTGAAAATAGCTGGAGTTTTAGTTAGTTACAAATGAGGTTTCTGGTTTCACTTCAGCTCTCTATAGACCATTGACTAAACCTCTCCTCCAGGCTACACCTGTCAAGCTTTTTATTCTCTACAGTGATAACAGTGGCAGATTTACTGTGCCACACAATGAGTCATGGATTTCAGACGAAGTTAGGTTTCTCATTTCAAGCGGGCAACCCTCGATTTTCTCATGAGAATATCGTAAAGTCTCTTAAATATACAGCTGATACCTACAAACATAAAATCATGTTAAATGACTGAGACTAAAGCTGTGCTTCCTATACAGGCAGTCAAGTGTTAAAAAAATAATTTGGATGTCAAGACTGTTTATGCAGCAAACAAACACAATGTTACACCCATTTCTTTGACTACATAAAGCTTGACAGGTCCAGGTCGTAGTCGCCTGGCTATGATTGGACAAATACTGTTCAGGGGAGGGGTTTACTGAATGTTCAGTTACATCCTTACACCCTCTCTTATCTCTCTGCTTGCCACTCCTCGTTGCTCACTTTCTGTCCCTTCACCTGATTTCACTGTGTCTTTCTAACTTTCCCTCCTGGTCTCACGCTGTTTTCTCCTCTTTACTCTCGCTGTCAGTCGGAAGCAGACGACGACTCTGAGATGCGGACTCAGGTACACTGGGCTCGCTTCATGGCCCTGCTCAGTGCATCACACCACCACCATCACCACCACCAGATGCACTGAGCCACTCCAAACATCCGCCATCAGTCACTTTGTTGCCGTGTCTCCGCCTTGGCTTGCCTGCTACTGCTTCTGTTGACACACACTCATTATCACACAGCACACACACACAGCACACACACCAGACTGACTGTTCACTCTTGCCTGAATTCACCTCACAGACTGCTGCTGCAAAGCTGCTTCTAAACACACCATCCCAGCTCATCTCTCAAGTGCTTCTCTTTGTAAACGGCGGAGTCATGTTCATATTTCTTTTCCTGTTGCTCCAAGAGTTTAATCCATGGTGTTTCAGCGAGTTAACTCATTCCATCATGTCGTTTACAGCCGTAGAGTCAAAGACCAATCTCCCAATTTCTCCTAAAACAAACAAAAAAAAAAGACCTAAATTTAACACGACGTAGCACCTTTAACCACTCTCCCCTCTTTTGTCTTTGCAGTATAGTTTCATAAGACGAGTAAAGGGGGAAAACGTTTTTATCAAGCATAGTAATCTGATGCTAGAGGTTGGTAAGAAAATAACGCATGTCATGTTTATGAAATATGCATGCAGGTGCTTTTTTTTTTTTTTTTTTTAATGAAGAATCCTAACTGATGTCAAAAACATCTAACCAGATACTGTGCTCTGGGGTTTATCTAACAGATTTGTTACTGTGAGCAAGTTTTGTGAGAAATAAAGCAAAATCAACCGAATCAAATAGAATGAATATGTTTGTAACAGGTCTTAACTTCTAACGAGATTTGGGAGTGTTGTGCTTAACTAAACCTGTGAAACTAAATCTGTGAATCTGTGCATGAAATCATCAGATTAAACTGGTCCTAAATGCTCACTTAGCATTTAAGTACATGCTGCTACTCCTTTTTTTTTTTTTTTTAGTTACAGCTGTCATGTGGGTGGATTTTCGTTGCCATTATTTTGCTGTTTGTGTGAGCTGTTGCACAGGTAGCCTGCACAGCCTCCTAAATAGGCCTGTGAGCAGTAAACGTACGGAATGAAGTGCATAATGCAGTTGGACCCTCTCTGAACTGCATTTTATGCATCTGTTTTGGTACTTTATTGGATTTGCAAGCTACCGTTGCGTACATAAAAAGCATGGCCGTCGTCCCCTCCCTCCTGGCCTCATCTCATTGTATCATGGTTGACCGGCTGCCTGTAGGACACCTCGCCTCCGTCGGAGATGGTCAAGCACCAGACCAACATCAGCGAACTGAAGCGCTCCTTCCTGGAGACGGGCGACAGCACTCCGGGATTGACCGAATGGGAGAAGAGGCTCTCCTCGTCCCCCGCGCGCTCACCCAGAACGGATGAGCCACCAATGATAGAACCGCTGGATGTAAGCTGCAGTCCACAGCAGACTGAATGGCGGCATGTGTGTGTGAAGCATGACATCATCGAGGATACTTTTGCAGAAACAAAGACATCAATCTCAAGTAGTGCAGTAAATTCAATATCCATAATTGGGTTAGAGCCATATTTTCTACATTTAAAATGATGGTGAAGTGCATTTTATAATCTAAATGGCTCTGGTGCATAATAGAAGTGAATATGGGGACTTTGATGAAGTAAGTTTAACTGCAAAGTCATTCAGAGTTTACATCTATCATCTCCTCAGCAGCTGATTAACATGTTAATTTGTCTCGGTAATGGATGGCGCAGTCATTAGTCAGTAATATGATTGTTGTGGTCTGTGATGTTACGTGTACGGTTTTTATCAGCGTTTCTCCTTTTTATTTCTGTTGTGACATAATCAGATGAACTCGCACAGGACAAGTGAGCGGCACTAATTAAAGTCTCTGAAGACTAATCACTGACAACGAAATAAAAGAAGCCGATTTCTCCAGAGGAGCTTTGGGATCTGGATCGCGTGCATTTGAATGTGTAGTCACACTGTCCTTCCGTCTCAATCTGAGCTTTACCATGTTTACTTATTTCGCTTGTCTTTATTCTTTCTTCAGACCGAGGATGAGGAGCCTGCAGGAGAAGAGACAAAAGAGGTTGTGGAACCTAAAGCCACTAAGGTAAACTGCATTCACTTTGGTTTTCATATGTAAAAAGTCTTGTTTTTTGTGAGTGCAGTGTTGTGTTTTGCCCTTTGGCTCCAGACGTATCTGGACATTCTACATCACATGCACAGTTTCTTCACTTTAAAATTTGAATTGTCCCTCGTTGTGCAGTTAGTCAAACTTAACTTTATTGTCCAAAATCGGAAATTAATTTTGTGCATACAGGTGTAAAAATGGTAAAAAAACAACAACGGTAACATTACACATAATGCATGAAGTAAAGGAACTTTAATTCAAGCATTACTCTTCACTTTTATATTCAAGTTAAAGATTATACCTTCATATCTGTGCAGAGAAGGTTAAAAACATCTAAACATTCTTCTTTGTCCAAATACTTACGGAGCTCAGCCTGTGTAGAAAAATTAAACTTATTCTCACCGTCTTGGCTGTGTGATGCCTTCTGTCTATTAACCTGAACAAACCATTTCCAATAAGCCAAGTGTCTCCCCAGGCACCAGGATATCTGGTGAAATACGTGGTGGATAGTATCACCACCTCGTCTGGGCCACACGGAATTAGTCTGTCAACCACTATGGACGACGACGTCTTCATGGACGGGACCCTCAGGGAGGTGGAGGAGAAAACCCCCGACTCCCAGGACGAGGTGTCGGAGAGGTCGATGTTGAAGGTCAGCCCCAGGACTGTCATACAGGAAGTGTCCCAGGCCATTAGCGACAAGAAAGGGACGCTCATTATCTTAAAGGATGCTGAGGATAAAGAAGAGGGCAAAGAGACGAGCGCTGTGGGTGAAGAAGAGGAGCTCGTCGTCCCCGGAGAGGCCGAGGCTCAGGAGAATGAAGTATCTGAAACTGTCAAAGAAGACACGTCTGTTGTTCTAGAAGCCAAAACCACAATAGTCAAGATGCCAAGTCTGCAGATGGAGATAAAAACTGATGACATGACTCAGATAAAAGGTACTGGCTCGCCAAAAAAGGCCATGGCATCGTGGATATCTGACGAGGCGAAGACGGAGGCCTCCGAGATCATCAGCGTGTTGACAAAGGAAGTCAAAGAGATGACGGCTCCTGACGCTCTGCAGCAGAAAGCAGAAGTGTTCACCTTCAGAGAGTTCCAAACAGAGCAGTCAAAGTCCAGCGTGACTCAGATCACGCTTTCTGAATCTTCAACTACGTCCTTAGCAGTGGTACTGTATGAATACTAAAAGCAACAACCCAGGTTTTGGCTGCCTCCCTCCATACCTCCACCACCACCACCCTCAACCTACCTCCATTGCGTTCCCTCCAGCAGCAGCCAAACCAATCTAACAACAGTGTGTCTGAGCGCTGTGCATGGCTAACGGTCCCTTAACACTTAGCGTTTACTCTTACACTCGCAATAAAGCCCGCTGCTTATTTTTTTTGATCCAACTGTTTTGTGTTTGTTTTTGAGTTTGTTGACAGCTCGCCTGGCTCCCGCAGCTGATAAGAGGAGAAATCGAGGCTCCGGCTTGGCTCTTGTTTTGTTTTCAGGCGTTTTTTGCTCAGCTGCACCATCCCCCCTTTTTTTTTTTATTTCAGCTCTGTTATCAGTTCCCCTCAAAGCGGTGACTTCATAGCCCCGGCTGGCTGGCTGAGTGCCACCGCTGCAGCTTTTCCCCCCACCTCATCCTCCAAAATCCCCTTCTGCCTCCGTAAAGAGTCAGGAAAACAATTGTATGGGTCTACCTAAAAAAGAAAACAGTTTTTCAAAAAAAAAAGAGATTAGTGAAAATTCACCGCTGGTGGATTCAGCAATTTCCAAAAACATTTTTTTCTTTTGAGGATTTGTGCAAATTAGGTTCAGCGGATTTAACGAGCTACATAATGGTATTCCATACAATCCATACAATATTTACTTTTCCCACCTTTAAGTTTTCCACCCTCTCACCCTTTGCTCTTTGTCTGATGTTCACTGTGACGTCTCACTGTCCTCTCTTTTTTCCTTTTTCTCTCTGTTCTTGTGTCCGTCCATCCTTCTGTCCCATCAGTCTACGCTGGGATGGGTCTCCTCTTCTCAAAAGGTGACCACTCCTCTTTGGTCCTCACAGATTTCATAATACAACGCTGCTGCTGGTTTTGGTGTAACTGAAACCTTAAAATGTCTTTAAATATTTATGTGTAATCCTCTCAGGTTGTACACAGTGAAAGTCTGAAAGTCTATAACCCTTTCTCTCTAGCAGGCGTGATATGAAACTGTACTGTGTGTCTTCTTTTTGTCACGGTGAAGCAAAAATATCATCTCATGGTACTATTTTCACTTCACAGACATCAGACGAACCAGAAGAGAAAGAGGTGGTTACCACGGAGACGGAGGCAGTGCCAGAGCCGGCGCCAGCCGAGTCGACGGGGCCAATGGTGAATATCCAGACCACAGAGGCTGCCGAGGCTGAGCCTGTGCATGTTACAGTGGAGCTCACAGCCAAAGCTGAGCCTGCACATGGGGAGCTAGATCATGCAGTTGTGTTACAAGAGGATAGTGGAGGCAATAGTTTAGGAGATCCACAAGCTGACTCTGGATGTTGTGAAAAATCTGGCGTGCCAGGCGTTGCACCGTCTTCACAGCAGCCTCAGCAGTCAGCATCCGTGGAGCTGGTGGCTGAAAAACAGCCAGTAGCAACAAATTTAGGGTTAGACGGGAGGCTGTCTGACAGTGGTGATTCACCAGAGCCTGCAGTGCTGACCTTAGCAGCGGAAAATGAGGAAGTAATAGACGAGGAACGAGAGGATGCAGGGGCGGAGGGGCAGGCGTTGGCGTCAAAAGACGAAAATGACGCTTTCAGATTCACTATTGCTTCTGCTTACATCAGAGATTGCGAAAAGAGGGAGACGCAGCCTCCAGCAGAGGAGGAAGACAGCGAAGGGGAAGCAGCAGAGTGTTGCTTGGAGGATTTGGAAGAGGAATTGGCAGATTTTGAAAACACAGGGGAGAACACAGAAGTAGATGGCAAGAGAGTCCAGTTCTCTGATCAAGTCAAGTACTTCGAGGAACAAGAGATTCCCACCGAGTTGAAAGATGATACTGAAGAGGTGGATGAAGACAGAGATGAATGTTCACCAGCAGGCGATGAAGAACAGAAAAGCTTTCCAGACATCATGAAACCTTTGCCCTTTAAAAAAGAGAAATACTACTATGTGCAGATGGACAGCTCGGAGGATGAAATGGAGAGAACAGAGGAGGAAAAGACAGATGGAAAGACGGGAAAGGAAGAACTGAACATGACAGACGAAAAGGCTCCAGCAGTGAGAGAAGATGTCACGGCCTCAGAAGAAGTGAAGGAAGGAGATAGAGACGAACAAGACCAGCAGTCCAGCCCACACGATATGACCCAGACTGAACCTCTCACTTCAGACGCCCCACTCACCCATCTGCCTCCAGCCGCGTCTCCATCGGAGGTAACCCTGCTTCAGCTCCAGTGGGCCTCAGGGCCTCGGCCCTGTAACCTCACCTCCACCCTCCCCTCCTGCCGACATAATCTGCCACTAATGATCAAGGGCAAAACTCCACAATAAGCATGGATGTGCATCGCAACTTGCTTAACTTCACGGCTTGTTGCTGAGAAGATCAGGGGACCTTTTTTAATGTGATGTGGTGCACACACTTGATCGAAACCTTGTGATTTGCATTCTTCAGTGTTCTGCTCTCCTTCACTGGATCAGGGACGCTTAATGCATGACTGCATGCTCATTTAGAGATTTAAGCCCTTCATTGACAGCCTTTGGCTTTTGTTTATTGGCATGCGGCATTTATTTGTGTCAATTTGATTTGATGTACAACAGCGCAGAGCTATTTTAAGAACAAAGACGTACAGTCAACATTAAACACCTACAGCGATTTGTTTCAGACATGGCCGCTGATTTAACTAGAGCACAGACGGTGCTGCTGTTCTCCTGCATCAACTTATTTGTGCCCTTTTTTTTTTCCTGTTCTTGTTCATTAGATTGTCGATGCCGTTGACGCAGGTACCAAAGAGACGCCTGTGGTCCACACAGAGACAAAAACCATCACCTATGAGTCTGCAGAGGTACATATGAACAGAACCACTTTAACATTTACATAAGTGTCTGAATTTGCTTTAAAACAAAAAAAAAGCTGCTTCAACTGATTTTTTATTTTATTTTTAATTTTTTTTGGCCACTTGGGGGCAGAAATGAGCTGTGAATCCAACACTGACATATTAGAATTATGATGAGTGTTAAACAAAGTTGCAGGCTGTAAAACCAAAACTATGAGCTGAAAGACTACAGAATGGGGTTATGATTCTGTGTTTTCATCACTACAAGAGACTTCTTCCATAAACTGCTGAAAACATTGATTATAGCTGCATTAAAGCTGCACTAATCAATACTTTTCAAATTAACAAGGCATAAAATAACTACTGTATTTGTAGAGTAAATGTTTTCATTGGTAGTTACACAAAGAACTATCATCCAGCTTAGCTTGTTTTGTTTTTTGTCACCACTATCAACTGCCCTTCAACCACAGCAGAAATCTACATTAAAACAAGCACTGTTAAACCCACTGCATGCTACTGCTACCAAGAGTTTAGCCTCTTTTAGCTCATTGTTTTGGTTTTGTCTCAAAGAGAAACCTACTGCATGCTACGACATAGAGCAGCTTTTAGCAGATAAACAGACAGATATTATTATATATTTTACCCAGAATGCCTATGGTGTCCTCCAGATGTATGAATAAGCAGTTGTTATCTAACAACCACGAGTAGCCAAAAAAATCAATTATTGCAGCTTTTAAACAATTAGAGATGAATGACATAATAATAATAATAATAATTGACAGGAACTTGTTGTTTTAGTTCATCTTCAATGTGAACATCATTTCAAATGGAGTGTGTTGTTTATCAACAGGTTGACACTAACGGTGACGTAGACCCCGGTGTGTTGCTGAGTGCTCAGACCATCACCTCGGAAACCACCAGCACCACGACAACCACACACATCACAAAGGTCAGAGTTCATCCGTTGTCCCGTTGGTCTCTTTAACACTCGAAGCCTCAAACATGATCACAGACTACACACGTCAGCTTCAGCCTTTCTTTACTGCACAACGTAAAACACAGAAAAACAGCAAGTGTTTGTATGTTTATAGACGTGCTTCATTACACGCCCACTCTGATGTATATTTATGTTTTTATTTTGATAAATCTTCTAAAGAGTCCAGTTTTGTCTGGAGAAGTTAGATTTAATCAGGCTGCAGCTATTTTTATTACTGAATATTTTCTTGATGTCAGAAAATATCAAGAAATAACAACAGTCTTAAAATGTCTTGTTTTGTTTCAGTCTGAGACTATTAAGTATTCACATTTCTGCTCTAAAATGCAGATTAAATAAAGAATCGAGGGTGTAGAACTCTTTACATTTATATTCTCACAACCTTCCTGTCATCGAAGTTAAATCAACTCTAAATTTTAGCATTTAGACTGAAGAGAAGTGTTCTTCTGGATTAAAATATAGCATGACAAAGCTTGAAGTTTGATGTTTGCCACCATATATTTTCATGTCTGCACTGATTGCAAGTCCTCTTTCTGTTGTCTGTCTGCCAGACGGTGAAAGGAGGAATATCAGAGACGAGAATCGAGAAAAGGATCGTCATCACGGGAGATGCAGACATCGACCACGACGAGGTCTGTCTTCACTATCCTCCATCATTTCTCTGTGCCTGTAAAGTGAATAATTGGATTTGAGCAACGACCATGAACAAAGTGAAATGTTAGTGACCCCTTAGGACCTTTAACCACATGATGTAGAAGTGGCTTAGCATGTGACATTTTAAACAAAACATTAACTCGTGATGTGACTTTTAACAAATGCTGGAAGTATGACAAATGTGACTAAAAGTGGCTTCCCTGTTGGCATATTGACTCACAATCAAACATCCCTGCTCCCTCCCCGCCTTCCCCGTTTTCTGTCTCCCCCTGGTGATCCCTCCTGGCACTGCACTCCCCGTATATAGGCTCTGGCTCAGGCCATAAAGGAGGCAAAAGAACAGCATCCTGACATGTCAGTGACCAAAGTAGTGGTACATAAAGAGACAGAGATCACGCCAGAGGAGGGGGAGGACTGACCCAGGTAAGACAATGAGGTCCCAGTCCTGGTCCCAGCTCTGTTTTTTATTCATTTTATTTTTTAGTCTGGTCTGGTTTTGATTTGGTCAGACTGGACTGGTCTCCATTCTTGGGCATGCTGCTTTCCCATCAGCACTTCTTCTCACTGGTACAGACAGCCCTGCTTCTGTAGCACTTACAGCTAATGCATCATGCTGTTGTCATTCCAGCTCCACTCCCCCTGCAGGGAAAAGGCCGGCTGGTGCGTGCGTGCACACAGACCGGATATTGCAGTCTAAACTCGTAATGACAAGGCTTAAAAACCTTTACAGTAATGCTCCTGGCAGTCTCATGCAACCTCTTGTAATGTGGCTGCAACACTCCCCCCTGCTGGAAAGAAACATCTCTTCTTTATTAGAGAGAGCGGCAGAGACCGAACACAGAAATCTATTTCACACAAGTCTTAACAAGCTCCCAACTAGATAATAAAGCATCTTCCTAAACAATAAGACACGACGTGAATAAATGACTCTGAAGCAGTTGCACCTGCATGCCGTTTAATATTCTGTAAACATGTTCTCCACACATTGTTTTGCCCACATTGTGTAGCCTCACAAAGGGCACCGGCAGCGCTGAGCGATTAAATACCGGCTGAACCGGCTTGTGCTTCCCAGAGCGCTGCAGTCTGCGGCTGCAAACGTGCCCGTGTGGACTGAAATCTGATCCCCGGTGAACACAGCCACGCCGCTTTAGTCTATTTTCAACTCTGTTCTTACAAGAAACATCACATACCATAACTGGGACGGCTTCTCCTGATGAGCAAAAGGGAATTCAAACATTCACTTGTGCTTTGTTCTGCATTAAAAAAAACAACACTCAGATGCATGTTGCATTACTTTTATACTGCTTAATTACTGAAATGTTTAGATTAATCATTAATATCAGCAGTGTTCTGCTAATTAAAGGTTTAAACTGGCTGTTTTCCAAAACGATTAGTCTGACTTTAGTGTGCCAACTTCACACCTGGCCAAGGACTACACATAAAAATTGGCCTCTCTTGACAAATGATGGCATATTCACACCGTTTATGTTGTTTATTAATATGCACTGCAGTAAATAAATCAATTAAGCCAATAATAGCAATAGTTTTTCACTGCACGGCAGACTAACCGGGTAGTCTTTAACGGGAGAAGTGTTCGTGCATGGGGTGAATCCCTGAGTTGTTCAAACTGTGTTTCTAGGACACTTAGGTTTGAAACAGTTTGTGACATACTGCTCCTTCCAGTCGTACGCTTTCTTTCTGTTTGGGGGAGAGAGAAAAAAAAATAGGTCAGCAGTCCTCGTCGCTGCTGCTGCAACGTTTGTACAAACTTTCACAAATGCAGCCATTTGTGTTTCAACTTGTCCGCCTGTCGGTGTTGTGGGGATTATTTCAGGTGTGGAGCCGCATGAGGGATACCGCTCATTCCATCACACACCGCAGCATGTCGTTCAAACCTTTTTATCCGTACAAACTGGAACCATCCAGTCCTTTTTTACTCCAATTCACCTTCTTTTGGCTCCGGAGCTTGTTATTTTCACGAGCGTTTGACTGAAACGATCCCAAGACGCAGAGTTTGGGATGAGCGAGCGTGCATGGGTGTACTGGTGTGACTCACCAGATGGGAATGCTTGGCTTTGTTTCTGCGGCCTTGCCCTCAACCCTCTGTGTGTGTGTGTGTGTGTGTGTGTGTGAGTGTGAGTGTGTGCTGTCTAATGTCTGTGTGTTTCTCAGCAGCTCTATTAACTTGATTACTAACTGTGTGTTTTGCTCTGGTCCTTTGGATGCTCTTGTCTTTTTTCCTGCTGCGGATACACACAGACTGTTGAAGCATTTTCAGTGTTTCAAATTTAAAATTCAACAATTTTCTAATTGTCAGAGAAACTTTAGCATCAAAACACGTCGCACCACTCTTCTCCAGCACACCACGCTTTGTTCACCAAACATCATGGACTGTCCGGCCTTCTTTAGGTTGTTCCTGAAGCTCCACTCATACATCAGTCTCAAACATTGATATTACTGTGTTTATTGTCTGATATTAATCAGTATGAAAATAGTTTTGTTCCAGGATATAATGCAGATACACCCACGGGCCACTTCATTAGGTACACGTGTACAATCTGATGTGATCCAATCTGACATTATGATAAACACAATAATGTGTCACAGAGGTGTTTATTAATTTAACTACATGTTTATTATCGAGCTTGTAGTTTGCAGTCGTGTTGTATCAAGAGGCGTTTTAATTATTCTGGCCACCTCATTTACAATATTAGAAACACCTTTCAATATAATGCACTCCTGTTCAACAACACCACCCACATGAAGAAGAGCTATCACCTCTGACAGTGACAGCAAAAACTGAAACGCTATCAGCTTCGTGAAAGAGTTGTCGTATCACATCGGAGGGTACAGGTATCGTAGTGTTCAACAATATTTAACTTAAATATTCTTTAATATGTTCAGTAAAGGAGCCTCCTGAGTACCTTTGCATGTTTATATCTGTGCACAATCTACATAGACGAGCTGAAAGATTCTCTGTATCAGCTGCCCTGTAGGAAAGCTGCAAACTTTATCTGCTAAAATGAGTTTTGCTCTTAAAAATCCCCCAAAATCTGTCGGCTTTAATTTCCCGTTCTTAAATATCATCACTACGAGTTTGAAATATCATCCATAAATACATAATATTAGAATCTTAGAATATAGAATGAGTTCTTCTTGAGTGAATACAGTCTGTAATGACGACACAAAAGAAGTTTAAGTATCAGTTTGTCGAATTATAATTGATCTCTTCCACCACTGAACATTTATCTGCATATAAAACACGTCCACCCTGAACTACATCTCCACTTCCTGTTATTTATATAATCTCCAGTAAAAATGTCTTCAGGTCTTTGAAGCGCCCAATTTAGAAATCCAGCATGCGTCCTCCTCCTCCTCCTCCTCTAAATCTCTCTTTGATGAAGGCAACGAAGCGTGGCGTGCGACAAGTTTTTTTAATTTGGATTCGAGCAAAATTTAAAATTCAAACCACGTCTACAAAAAAAGAATGATTCTCTGCGTTTGTTTTTCAGTTGTGACAGCAGCCTTCTCTGACTCGTTACTTGTGGTCACACTTTAAATAGTTGGCATTCGTTTTTGGGGAAGTATTGTTTGTAAATGAGTCACAGAGAAAATTCTCAAGAGGCCTGTGTGTATCTGATGTTGTGTGTGTGTGTGTGCATCTCTGTAACTCTGCAGTCCCTCAGTGTGTCGATTCACAGGGGTGAATGCCGTAACGTTCTTCTACCAGGCTCATTTTTAGACTTTTTGGCAGGGTTGTGGTGTGGCACTGAAGGCTCAGACGTGATTAAATATGCAGGATGGTACTAAGTGTTGTTTCCTCTGTTCTTCCAGGAGTAACACTGAGGGCTGTTTTCTGTTCAACCTCCCAGAATCCGACATCCAGAACTCTCCACATATTACTCCGGGATTCTCAGAAGACTCAAAGAAAGGCTCCGACTCTCCAAATGCTGCAGCTCGCTGCTAACCGCAAACATCACCTGCAAAATAAATTAATGCATTTTGCATGAGAAGGACGCAAGGTCGCATTATCAAACAAAGATTATACTGAAAACTGTACGATTTTTAAAAAAAATAACGGTTCTCGATCCCATCTGCACGCCCAATCCGTGTGCAGCAAGCAGACCTGTTGCTTTCACTGCCTTATTATGACTTTGATGCTTTCTCTTTTTTTTTTTTTTTATTGATTATTGAGAATAATTATTGTAGCAACATTTTATTTATGAAATAAAAGCCATCACTCCAGAAACCTAAAAATCGCTGTAGGCTGTATATGTTAGGGAGCAGACACTATTTAACCTTGCTGTAGAAGTGCCAACCTCATTTGCCAGCGAGCATCGCGTCACCCACTCCGACACAAGCCAATGATTTTTCTGTCAGGTTTGCCACTACACAAATCACTACAGCCCCGGACTGTACATATCGAAGCTTTCCTAGGAGAATAGCAAATTATCATTCACCGTTGATTTTTTTTTTTTTCGTCACGTCTACTTGAATTCGCATTTTTTCTTTCTATGATCACGTCAGTATTTTTATTGTTTCTCATCAACACTTTTTAGAGGGTCTGTTTTTGGCAAATGATCGCTGAGGAATCTGTGCAAGAAATAAAACTTTTCAATGTGCCTGTGCAGGTTTTGAATGTTTCCCAGGGTAGATGATCGGCTGCAGCACAAGTCCCAGGTTTGTGTGACTGTGAGGCAAAGGGCTCAGACTGCCGAGCTCTGCCCAAATTAGATGCAAAGCCAAGAGAGATCTGTCAACTTCCCCTAAATCCCTCCCTCTCTCCTCCACCACCTCCACCACCCTGAACATGTCAACTTTCATCTGTTCAACTGTATCTGAATAACCTGAGTATTGTTCGTGTTACAGCCATGTTCTCCTCAGATTGGTGAAAAAAATAAAAAAGTGGCAAATGCGTTTTTGTTTTAATTTGCTGGTTTCTTCTCAAATAATAAAATGTTGACCACAGTACTGAAACTTGTGTCACCGGTCGATCTGTTCATTATTTGACGTCTTTTAACACTCAGGATTTTTTAAAATATATATTTGATTTGGTTAGTTGTAATCTTTAAAATCTTAAAATTAGCCACCAAAAGGCTGGAGTGTTGAGTCAGATTGCATAACCTCTGGCATTAAACAAACTTATTACTATTATTAAAATAAGTTTAAATGTTAGTTAAATATATATTTATAATAAATGTGACAGGCTGTATAAACTGTAGTCAGTGTCATATCATTAACTCCAAATACTCTAAGCAGTTAATGTACCTGTTGGTATAAACTGTAGTCAGTGTCATAATCATTAACTCCAAATACTCTAAGCAGTTAATGTACCTGTTGAAAGAAATGCCCTCTGGGTAATTAAAACGGCTTCAGGTAATTATGTTGAATAACACGCAGGCGCCTGAGGCCACGCCCCTCGTGTGTACGTGCGTGTGTGTCAGAGAAAAACAAAAGTGAAGAGGTCTCACTCTGTCACTGTTGCTGGGTGCACAAAAAAAAAAAAAGAAAACACAGGACCAAATGATCTGATTTGTTTTATTTACAGAGACTAAATGAAGACCTGCTGTATTTAAACGTTTGAGACGTGCAGCACTGTGGGTAATATCTGTAGGCTGTAATATGTAACTAAAATGTCTCAAAGGTCAAAGGTTACAGCTCAATATCCAAAGAAGACTCTGTGCTGTATTTATTTTACAATAACTGTCTCATTTTATTTCTTCCTTCATCTTTGGATTTTCCATAACAAACTGCAGTTTGACCCAAATAATAATAATAATTCAGATAGATGGATGAATAATTTAAATGAATATAATATTAATAACAGTGATATGAAATGTATAACAGGTTAGTTCTATAAAAAATCACCCTCAGTACAGTTAGCTATATAATATATATATTATAAATTAGCTATAGAGACCAAAACTGACTATGGAGACTGACTCGTTTATAACCAGCCTCAAGTGGACATTTGAGGAACTGCACTTTGCATTGGCTTCACTTTAAATTCAAATTATATTAAGTCTTAAAGTTATGCAGAATTAACAGTGTGGCCGCTTTGATTCACAGGTAGGTTTGGTTACAGATGGCTTTTTTTAGCACTGAGCTCCACCGATGATCCACGTCTTTGCTGATTTTTAAGATTAGCCCGAGAGGCGTAAGAAGCAGGGTAGCAAATATGGCGGCAGCCAGAGCCACAGATTGAGAGCTTCAAAACAGCTTTTTGGAAACCTGTGTGTGACGTGATACGCTGTCCATTATTTCTACTGTCATCTGTCATCTTCCTACCTACTTATCTTCCTACCTATCTTCCTACCTACCTACCTACCTATCTTCCTACCTATCTATCTACCTACCTACTCTTCCAACCTACCTACCTACCTACCTACCTACCTACCTACCTACTTATCTTCCTACCTATCTTCCTACCTACCTACCTTTCTTCCTACCTACCTACCTACCTACCTACCTACCTACCTACTTATCTTCCTACCTATCTATCTACCTACCTACTCTTCCAACCTGCCTACCTACCTACCTACCTACCTACCTACCTATCTTCCTACCTATCTTCCTACCTACCTACCTTTCTTCCTATCTATCTATCTATCTATCTATCTATCTATCTATCTATCTATCTATCTATCTATCTATCTATCTATCTACCCACCTACCTAATTATCTCCCCACCTACCTACCTACCTACCTACCTACCTACCTACCTACCTACCTACCTACTTATCTTCCTACCTACTTATCTTCCTACCTATCTTCCTCTTCCTACCTACCTACCTACCTACCTTTCTTCCTACCTACCTACTTATCTTCCTTCCTACCTACCCACCTACCTACTCTTCCAACCTACCTACCTACATACCTACTTATCTTCCTACCTATCTATCTACCTACTCTTCCAACCTACCTACCTATCTATCTATCTATCTATCTATCTATCTATCTATCTATCTATCTATCTATCTATCTATCTATCTATCTATCTATCTATCTATCTATCTATCTACCTACCTACCTACCTATCTTCCTACCTACCTCCCTACTCATCTTCCTACCTACCTACCTACCTACCTACCTACCTACCTACCTACCACATGTGTACTGAGCCCTGCTGTTTGAGGTTCAGACAGAGTGAGCCCTCCTCTGCTCTCACGGTGGATCTCGGTGTCGTACCTGCTCCGGTGCTGTAGGTGGCGGCAGAGCCGCGCGCCGCTTCCTGTGGAGCTCACCAGTCACAACAAGAGGAGGAAGAGGAAAAACGACAGCTCTGGATCGTCGTCGACTGCCTTGCGTGACAACACAGGAGGAGATCGCGTCCGGGCTTCGGGTATTAAACCATTTATTTTTTTATTTTTTTTTCTTACACACATTTCCTCCTTTGTCGCTTCGCACGACGGCGGAGGAAAAGAAAAAAAACCAAGCCGGCGGTGCGGCTGTCTTGGGCGGGCGCTCGTCCTCCCGCTGGCCGCCGTGTTCTCCGTGTTTGTGAACTGCTTTAAAGACACCAGAAACATGCCAATGGAGGCTTGCTTGACCAAAATGGCTGGGCGCAGTGAAATGTGAAATATTGTTGCTCAGGTTACCCCCCTTTTCTGTGCACGCGGCAGCACTGTCACGCGGTTAAAAAAAACGCAAAACTCGAGTTGAGAAAAGTGCGTGTGTTTGCGTTTATGTATTTTTATAAGCGTTGCTGCGGCGCTGTTGCTGCTGCTGCTGCTGCTGCTGGGCCCTGTCCGTGTGTGTCTCTCTTTTTTTTCTCCCTCCTTCTTTCTGCATGATTGCTTTTAGATACTTTTTTTTTGTAAATTTGTAATGTGCACACAAACAGAGACATGTGCTGCATGTTGTTTCCTCTTATTAACATATAAGAAGCATGCAAAATGCAGCTCCACCCCTCCTCAGCTGTGCAGGTTATATGCATTGCATGAATGCATGCATGCAAAAAAATAAATAAATTAAAAACTGTTTGTTTCTCTCTCTGCAGGTTGCTCCACTTTGACCTGCAACATGTCTGATTTACTGAGATATATCGACTACGACCACAAAGCCACCTTCCTGAAGATGCTCAACCAGCAGAGGATGGAAGGTGAGCACTGTGACGTGGTGGTGGTGGTGGAAAACATAGAGTTCAGGGCTCACCGCTGTGTCTTGGCAGCCTGCAGCAACTACTTCAAGAAGCTCTTCAAGAAGCAGAGCGACGAGGACAACTCCATCGTGGAGCTGGACTTCATCCGCTCCGACATCTTCGAGGAGGTGCTCAATTACATGTACACGGCCAGGCTCGCCGTGAGGAAGAAGGACATCAATATGATGATGTCGTCCGGTCAGATCCTCGGCATCAACTTCCTGGATAACCTGTGCACGCAGAAACGAGAGCTGACCAACATGAAGACCCGGGAGAACCAGGCGCCGGGTGACCACGGGATGAGAGCTCAGGACGCAATCCTGAAGGAGCTGGCCATGGAGGAGGTGAGGAAGAACAGCTTTTATGATCAGGGGATGGATAGCATGGGGCCCGGGGGCTCACACGTGTCCCAGCCGCACAACTACAACACCAGCATGAGCAAAGACCCCCACAGCCACGGCTGGGGCTCCTCTTCCTCCAGCGACATGAAGCTGGAGTACCTGCTGTACGGCCACCGCGACCACGGCTCGTGCCAGAGCACGGGCGCAAAGCCCATGGACCACAACGCCAAAAAGGAGCGGCTGCTCACCGCCAACCGCCCGTACGGCTGCGAGCACTGCCCCAAAGCCTTCACCACCGCCGCCCACCTCAAAGAGCACCTGAAGATCCACTCGGGCTTCAAGCCTCACCGCTGCGTCGTGTGCGGCAAAGCCTTCATCAGGGGTCCCGACCTGAAGAGGCACGAGAGGGTCCACAGCAACGAGAGGCCATTCGCGTGCCAAATGTGCGAAAAGGCCTTCAAGCACAAGTCTCACCTGAAAGACCACGAACGGCAGCACAGGGGCGAGCGGCCATTCAACTGCGGCTCCTGCGACAAAGCCTTCATCAAAGCGTCGGATCTGAAGCGCCACTGGAACACCATGCACAGCGGCAACCCCCGCAGACAGATGTCCCTGTCTCCAGCCGCCTCCCAGCACGGCCAGGCAGAAGCCACCGACCAGAGAGACTGGAAAATGGAAACCGGGCCACATTCGCACAACTCAGGGGACTGTTGAGCCTGCGGACAGCACCAAAAGCAACACTCTGACATACAGACAGACACACATACATCCACACACACACACAAAAAAAAAGAATAAAAACATGTAAACACACTGACACAACCAGAAACCTGTGACAGGCCGACGGGCCTGAGATCACACGGACAATGATCGGAGTGAGTAACGAGAGATCATAGCATGTTCATAAGACTGTGGGGGCTGTATTATTATTCTAAAGAGTTATGTCAAAAAACGATGTTTTTCTTTCCACCTGTAAAATCATGTAAATGTTTAGTTCACTCTACTATATATTTTTCACGAAAGCATCGTTGCTATCTAGACTTTGGGGGTTTCTCATAACATTATTCTCTTTTACTTTTATGGGATATGTAACATTTAAATGTTTGTTTAACCTTTACTGGATTTTTATGGAGATAAAAAGAAGCAGAGTCTTTTTGGGGGAAAAGGGGAGGGATGAAAGGGGGGAGACGTGTGGGGGGGAGGAAAGGGGAAAGGGGGTGAGATTTTTCTGCATAACATTTGTTGCATTGAGTATATTCATGTGGATGTTTTTAATGGATGTGTTTAGTTGTATTGATTGATATTACACTGTAAGAGTAAGAGTCACCATTTTGCATTTGATGCAGATGATACCAAAGTCTTGGGCCTCTGAGGGATTGTCTTTAAAGACTGTCCTGCCCAAGCAACCGGCCAACTAGATTTACTGTTATACAGTATAACTGTCATCCAGCTATCAACAGTTAATGATAGATGTCTGTATATACTGTAGCTTAGTTTGTTGCACAATTAGAGTACACAATAATGAATTATGCACATATAACATTGTCCTACTCCTACACTTTGACAATAAACACCATTTGCTGTGTTTTATTGTTTTCTGGAAAGTTTGGTTCTTGTCTGAGAGAGTTCAGCGAGCGTCGATCTGGATCCTGACGAGGTTGTAAAGGCGTCTGTGCCGCACCCAAAACCTGAGCGCTCGCTTCCAGAGCTTTAGAGATGTAAAAGTGTTCCACGTTGGTTCGTGGTCAGACGTCGAGGAATTTGTCTTGTTATGGTTGTTGTGAGAAGTTTTAATCTCCAACCTTCAAGCACTAAATGATCCATCTATCTAATCGGTGCTAAACTAAAAGTTCTTGTAAGTCCCCCCCAAAGTCCAGAACCAGGCGAGACGAGAGGCCGCCACCGTCTGTGCCCGCAAAGTGTATATAGTGATGTTTTTTTAGAGACGTGCTGCTTGTAAAGCTTCCATATGTGGTTATGTTTCGTCTACGTAATGACGGCGTCACAACAAAATTGTACCTGGTGCGACAATATATTAACAAAGGCTGCACCTGATGATTGTTTTCATTCACTTTGGGCTGTAAAACGTCAGAAAATGGTGAAAAAATGTCTCGTTTTGTCCGAGATGTTCAGTTTATAAAGAGAAAGCAGCAAATCCTTACGTTCACGAACCTGATTTTCTACGTTTTTTGCTTGAAAATAACTTCAAACTTGCAATTAAATCAATTTAACATGCAACTATACTCATAATTAGGTTGTTTTTTAATCAAAATGCCAAATATTCTCCAGTTCTAGCTTCTTTGATGTGATGGTTTTCTGCTTTTCTTTGTGTAATGTGATCACACACTGAGTGTTTTAAGGTTTTTCACCACCGGATGGACAAAAAATTGCAATTTTAAGACTTTAATGGGAGTTTTTCATCATTTTTCTGACACTAAATATGCATCAAACGATGAATCGAGAAAGAAATTAATAATTAAAATGACTCCTGACTTTAGTCTTTAGTTCCTGAGATGCAGCAGAGCTTCAGGATTCAGTTTGTTTATAAGCCCAGACTATGCAAACAATCACATCTGCTGCCCACCCACCTCCCCTCTCCTCTACACTCCGCTCCCTGAAGTCCACCGCTCTGCTCTGTAGTTCGACTGACATGAAACCAACCGCTCAGTGACGCTGGTGTTTAACAAGGCTGAAAACACTTTAACCAGGCCACAAAGCTCCCAACATGTCTGCAAGAAGAAACCTCCTCAGCAGCTCTCCCATACTCTGCATGCAACACTAGATGGTGCCCTGTTCATAGTGATTGACCTGTTGCTGCCCATTTTTGACCTGCTCGTGTTGTCTGTCCGGGACTGAGGGGGGGAATACTTTGGAGCCACTGATGGCACAGTGGAAGTTACAGAGAGAGCCAGAGCTGGTTGGAAAGCACATATGGTGACTGTGTGGAATGTATGCGCTCTCACACCTCAGTGTTTTCCATATATTTACATATATCTGACTCTAGCGGTTGGAGTGAGGCCAGCGCAAGTACCCGGGCTCTCACAGCCTGCGCTCTGTTTCCAGTCACATGAAGATAGTCCGCACCTATTTATGAGCAGTCTGACCGCACAGTCTGAGGCGAGCGGGGGGTGGGATGAGCATCCTCAGAAGTGGGCCCTGTTTGCTGCATGTATCTCAGATTGATCTATTCTTAACTGTCAACAGAGGAAGAGTTTGATCGCCTGTAATTTGGGGTGAAACAGTTCGGTGGAAAACTGACGTCAGCGTCTAATGGAAAAGGCGGGCCCTGCCTCACTGATGTCAGTAGATGCCCGAGATCTGTTTTCTGCATTTCCTGGCCCCTGCTGTATATATATATATGTGTGTGTGTGTGTGTGTGTGTGCGCATTAAAGCCAGTGAATGATGCAGGATATGGTTTTGTATCACATTGTTAAGGCTGATTGTGTGTGCGTGTGTGTGTGTGTGTAGGGAGAGGTTTGAAATGAAATGCATGACTCCTATCGGTGTGTGTGCGTGCCAAGGGATTTGAGTGATGAGAGCTTATTGTGTGTGTGTGTTTTTGTGTGTTTGTATGCGTGCGCCTAAGCACATTTATATGTGTGTGTGCACGCATGTGTGCGTGTCTATGCATGTGTAATGACCGGGGGAGGGAGAAGGAGGAGGAAGGAGGGAGGAGAGCGTGAGTGCGCATTCATGCATGTGTATGTGCGTGCACCCACCGGGGAGTGTTTATATGTTTGTGTGTGATATATGCATCTATAATGAGCCCTGTGTGTGTGTGTGTGTGTGTGTGTGTGTGTGTGTGTCTGTGTGTGTGAGTGCGCACGCACATGTGTGTGAGTGACAGGCGGCGAGTGAGTGTGCAATCATGCGTGTGTGCCTCTCTGCGTGTACTCATCCGTGCCTGTGCGTGAGGCTTGTGCATCAGTATGGAGAAGGGTGTGTGTGTGTGTGTGTGTGTGTGTGTGTGTGTGTGTGTGTCCCTATTTGTTTTTATGTATGCATGAGCTTGCATGCATGTACGTGCATGCAAATGCACACATCATCACTATTTAGGGAATTTACGTGTCAGCAGGCTGAATTCAATAATGCAGGTAGTCACATGAATGAATTTATGTATTTGAATGTGTGTGTGACTGTGTAACCGTGTGTGTGTGTGTGTGTGTGTGTGGTATACATTAGTATTGTGGGGGCTGTGCATTCAGATTCATGTCTGCATAACTTTATGTGGCTTTCTCGTGTGTGTTTATACTCTCTTCAGCGTTTGGGTTTGTGTGTGTGTGTGTGTGTGTGTGTGTGGGCGCTAGTGCATGTGTGCGTGAGTTTGTGTTTTTTTGCATGTATGTGTATATGTGTACAGTGAACACCCGGTTTCCATTACCCCGGCCGGCGTGGTTCCCTCAGCCAGACCACAAACCTCCTGTCTCCACTCTGGCTCCACCCAGCGCTGCCACAGGCTTCCCAGAAAAGAACAGCGTCTAATTAAAAAAACTTTAATTACATTCATCTCATCTCTCTCTCTCTCACACACACACATATAGACACACACACACACACACTCGGGGAGAATAAAACAACTGTATACAAACAATCCCATATGATAAATGTGCATGAAAGGCAAAGCCAGCAGTTTCTTTTTCCCCCCCGAGTGGAATGGCTTTTAATCAGAGTTGCTGACATTCATGAGCTGTGGAGTCTCCTGTGATCCTCCACAGCACCATCTGGAATGTCTTCAGCTTTAAGGACTCCATCCATGATCACGGGTGTCTCTCTGTCCCCCCTTTTAGTGTCTTTTCACGAGACGTTTTATGCCCTTGATGTGATCTCCGCGGTGTAAATCATTTTATAACTGTACATCTTCAGTTACTGTATAAACACACGGACCGTTAAACTGATTTGTAGTGCAGCACTTAAAGTATGACACAACTGTAAAATAACACTCGATTAACGGCTCATCTTCGGAGTGAGTGTCACATTAACGCGGGGAGGATCTTTGAGGAATGTTTCCCCCGAAGGAGGTGGAGGAGGTGGGTCACTCATCACCTTGAACACAGGAGCTCCTATCTGACCAGCTTCCTCCTCCCTTTTCCCAGCAGACCACATTGAACCGGGTTTATTAACTGTGACCCGGTGTAGGTCCGCAGACAAGGTGCGTCTTTGTTGATCGGCGCGCCTCTGACCTGTGGCAGCCGAACCCCCCGTGGAGGTGGGTTATCGGGACATCTCCGCAGGGGCTGAGAGAGCCGGGCCTGAGATCGCTGAGATCCGCCTGCAGGAGTCATTGTTCAGAGCCGGACCAGATGTTCCAGCTCAGAGATTCCCATCACATCACTCCTCAGTGGGGAGTCCACGCCTGCTCACCCTCTCCTACAGCACGTCTCTCCTCTCTTGTCTCCTTCACCTCTCTGCTCCTCCTCACCTTTCCCACCTGTCCTGTTTCCTCTACGTCCTTGTCCTCTCGTTGCCTTGTTCCCACCTGTCCCCTCCCACCTGTCCTCTCCCTGTTTTCTCCTGCCACCTGTCCTCCTTTCCTCAGTCTTCTCCTCTCTCCTCCCATCCTCTTTCCCTTTACTATCCTTTCCTTTCTTCTGCTCCCCATTCTCCTCTCCTTTCCTCTATCATCTTCTCCTCTTTCGTCCACTCCCCACTCTATTGCTATCATCTCCTTTTTTCATTTCCTTCCCTATCTCTCCTCTGCACTCCTCTCCATCCTTCTCTCCTCTCCTTTATCCACCATTCGTCCTTGTCATTTGCTCTCCCTTGACTCCCTTTTCTCTCCTTCCTTTCCTTATCTTATCTCTCCTCTCCCCTCCTGTCCTCCCCTCCTCCTGCTTCTCCTCCTATCTGTACGGCCTCCCTATACCCTCCTTTCTTGTCCACTCTTACTCATATTCTCCTCCCTCATCTACTCCTCATTCTGCCATCCTCTCCTTTCCTTCCTTATAGTTTCCTCTCCTCTCCTTTATCCACCTCCTTCATCACTTCCTCTCCTCCCTGACTCTCTCCTTTCCTTCTTTCTTCTCCTCTCCTCCTCCCTTGTCCTCTACTCGTTTCCTCCTCCTTGACCTGTTCTTTCCTTTCCTAATCTCCCCTCCTTCGTCTTCATTATCTCCCTCCTCTTCTTCCTTCTTTCCTCTCCCCCCTATTTTCTTTTCCTTCATACTCCTTTTTTTTTTTTTTACCTTTTTCCTCACCCCCTCTCCCCCTCTCCGGCCTACTTCCATCTCTACTCCTCTTCCCACCTCCTCTTCTCCTCACCTCCAGGCACAAATAACAACCGATGGCCGTCTTTGGTTAAACACAGCACACTCTGTTCTCCTCTACTCTTTCTCTTTCGTCTCCTCCTTTCCTTCCCATTTCCTCTTTTCTCCTCCATTTTTCTGATTTGACCTCCCTCCTTCTCTTCTTCTCTTCCCTCATCTTTATTTTATTTTATCTCCTCTCTGCTCTCTCTCCTCCTCACCACCATGCACAGATAACAACTGAGGGCTGTCTTTGGTCAAACACAGAGCATGCTGTTCTCCTCCCTCCCTCCTCTCCTCTCCTCCTCTCCTCTCCCTCCTTCCTCCTCTGCTGTTATCAGTCTCCGTCATGGAGGTCTCACTCTAATGAAATTCCCTCGGTGATCGCACTGACAGATCTAAAGGCAGCGTTTGTTTGGACGCCACATCTGGGGAGCCGCTGAGGGCATGAAACGGAAAAAGCAGCTGTAATCTGATTATAAAAAATGTAATCTGTAATCTGTTACTCTGACAAACACATTCAGCAGATTAAAAAGACCCGCTGGTTTTAACACATCCCAGTTGAAACCACACACACATTTTAGATTTATTACACATTTTGATATGAATGAATAGCCAAAGGTTTGTAGAGCACGAGGTTTTGATTCATGTTTGTGATGATATATTTCATTTATACGTTGGATTTTGACCCCCATACTTCTATTTTTATAATACTATAAAATCTTGGCTATGGCGGTGTATTTAATTTTATAATATATAACAGTATTGTTTTTATTCTGTGGAGTGGAATTGATCTAAATCTTGGAATAACGCTGTGGTTTGGCAGTTTGAAGGAGAAAATACAGGTTGTAGTTTCAGATTTCAGGTCAAATAATCCACAAATTATTTTTAGTTTTAAGAGAGAGATGCAGGAGTATCACATGATTGAAGACAGTTTGTGCAAAATTAATATTTTTTCTTAATATTAATGTTTTTTAACAGATTTTTCTGAAACAAAAATGAAATAATACAAAACAAACATATTTAATCCTCGTAATCCTCCTGATTGCCTGATTTGACTGTTATTTAAAGCATATAGTATAAACTGTCAATAATTCTGTGTTACACCTTTAGTCTTACTAGTTCAACTCATCACCACAAATCTGTCCCTTCATTTTGGCCAATACACCTTGTTTACATGGAAGTATAGCCTGTTTTTGAGTTAACCCTCGTGTTGTCCGGGGGTCATTTTGAGGCTTAACCAGATAAATCTTGTTGAGATTAAAATATTTTTCTATGTGTCTACTTTCCAACTAGTACAGCAGATACAATTGAAGGAGAAAATACAGATTGTAGATTAAGATATCAAGTCATAGGCGTACCACATGGTTGAGGTTTACTTTGACAAATTAAGTTTTAAGTTTTTTTACAGATTTTCTGACAAAAATGTCCAGAAAATGATATTACAGCAGAACAAAAACACATTTAACCAGATAAAAGTCATGTTGGGATTAAAGTGTGTGTTTTTTTTTACCTGTACACTTCCCAACTTTACACAAGTACAGCAGATTTTGATTGATGTAAGATTCTGTTGCAACCATGACATTATATCAAGATTAGTGTCGGTTAACATGCACTTCAAACCAAAAAAGGAATTTGGTTTTCCTCCAGACTAAAAAAAAAAGGAGTACAGTTTTTTGGACGTAAATTTGGGTTTATATGAAAGTTAATCTGTCCCACATCCTGTCCGATCATAAATTATATTTCCATGTTCGAGCAGAGTTTTTAGAACAGGTGGCACACATCTTCTAAATAAATGGACCATATGAATCATTTCTCTCAGCTTTGATGGTGGGGTTTTTTTCAAAGAAGCTCAAGCTGTCAAAGGTATTTCAGCAGAAACTTAGAAGGAATCAATGATGAATCCCCAGCAGAGCATTTAGCACAGAGGATTTAACCAATGATAGGACTTGAGTGATTGCCCCTTCGACCTCACACTGTACTCTGTTTCGAAAGACTCTTGCGCGTTGTGTAGACAACCTTGATTTACTTGCATGCCACAAGAAATGATACAAATTGCATTTCACTTAAAAGCTTCTTGGAAGAGTCAGATCTGTTTCCAAATCGGCTTTGTAATCATCTCCAGACGTAACTCGGGGTTTAAAACAAAACAGCCCACTTTCTTGTCTTCTCCCACCTCCCAGATCACTACTCCGCCATCATGACTTACTCTGTGGTTTCTGCCTGAAGAGAGCACCAGAGTTTAAAGCGAAGTCAACCTCTGACTCTGTGATTCAGATGTGCGTCTCGCCGTCTTGGAAGGGCGCGTCAACCCCGGACAAACCACGACAATATTATCATAAAGGTCTGTCAAAGCAGAGATGGAGGTGAAGCAAACATCTCACTCAGCTGAATATTAAGTGAATCCTTTGCGGTTGAGTAACGGAGAACAATAGATGTGTTTAAACGTCGCTGTGTGTGAAGTCAGGAGCCTTGCTGGCCTTTTATCCTCAGCAGGTGTTCAGATATCAGTTATCAGTGGTTGTTTCTTCAGTCTGTGTCTCCAGGAGTGCTTTTTATGTTGGTGTTTAATCTAAGGATGTCCCCACTGAGGGAAAATAAATGTTAAAAGGTATCACTTTGACTATTTTTTTTGCCCGTTTGGCCTCTCCCTGTCTCGTCTGTGTCTGAGCTAGGAGGGGAACTTTTGAAGTCAGCCAGCCGTGTTGAGGTCTGGTGTTTCATGAGAGGGGTCTCTGTTTTCATCTACCAGACGCTCAGACCGCAGGACCCTCGCTGGTCCAGCACACAAGGTTAGAGGGAGTCCCTGAAAAATATTGATCTATCACTAAAGGCACGCTTCTGTGGAATCTGATATGAAAACACAAGATACATGTCTGGTTTCTTTTAGATAACAAATGCAGCATAACGTCTTTACCTGCATCAGGTCTGAATTGATTCACCTCATCAACGTTTATTCAAACAGCTCGTGTCTTTAAACCTTGCTGCAGCACTGTGCCCATGTGTGACAATTACAGGATAATAGCAAGTGCTTAAATCTGGTCTAGCACAAATAGGAAAGAGTCATAAAATCATTTAACAGGCACCATAAGCTGCTGGTCACACCAAACCAAGTAAAGATGTAGCAGCAAAAAAAAGAAAAAACAAAACCCAGAGTGTAGCGAAATGAGCAAGGGTGTGTTTTATTGAGTATGAGTTTAACTTTTTATTTCAAAGAGGAAGAATGTGTTATTTCTACTTTTTTGAAAAAGTCTTTCTATAAAGCGACTCTTCAGTACTCCATTTTAGCTCTAATGTTACACAAGATGGGAAACTTTCATCCAGATCGTTCACCCCTGCTGTTTCAGACACCACTGCTGTAAATTACTGGTTCATCTTGCCAAAGCATGAAAGTCAATAAAAGAAAACTCCATTTTATTTTTCATTTGAATACATTTCCATTTTGATACTCGCCGATTATCATAAAAGTGAAGTGGCTTGATTTGATCGTCTGGTGTGTGGTTGGTCATGCTAAAAAAGAAAAACAAGTAAAGTGGCTGCACTTCACATCACAGCAGACAAGAAGCACATAAATAAATAAGAAAAAATACGTACAGTTAGACACGACACCCAAACATAAAACACACCAAGACGAATGAGATTACTTATTAACGTAATCTAAATTATATAAACGTAAAAGCAAGAGGTAAATAGGAACTACCTGATGCCTTTTATTTAGGCAACTTAAGAACAAAGCCTGCCTTAACGATAAAGAACAACTAAGTCAAACTTAATCTGAGATCTTAAACCTTTTAAATATCTAAGTTTTGGCCAGGTGAAAAACAGCTGACATGTTGGCATCCACCTCCTCTTGGGGAAAAACATCTTTAGCTGCTAATACTTACTGTTTGTCTCCGTTGTTTGGCACCATAGCGCGCAAAAAACTTCGTACGTATAGAACTGTAGAGCCGGATTACACGTGGTTATTTGTTCCACTGTTAATATAAAGAGTACTAATGTAGTGCTGGTCACAATACAACTCGCTGATTGTCACAATTTGCAATCTCCGCTTGTGTAGATACAAACTAAGATATTAGGGCTTTTAGAACATTGGCATACATTTCCTGTCAACATCAAAATCATTTAATCTTCACAGGAAGTCTGTGTTTAACAAGTGATTGCTGGGAAATGTGGTGGGCAGCATTGACCGATCAGTGCCACAGATGTCACCAAAATCAAAGCAACACGAATTACCACTTTGAACTTCAACCTCAGTGCGTCTGCTTTCATCCTGTCACACATGACTCAAATCAAGTCCAAGAGCCGGCGTTATCAGCAGCTGTAGCGTCCTCAGCCTACACTCATCCACGAACAGTACAGGCCTTGTCTCAAAACCATCACAAGTGGTCAACAGCGCAGCAGCCAAAGGTTTTTCATCTGGCAGCAACCACCCAACATCATGTAGCATGGTCGTTCAGGAGAGGTGGTTAGGCGGTAATTCAATGAGACCAACGTTGTGGCTGATATTTTCAAAGGAAATGTCTTAATTTTCCAGGTAATGCCTGCCAGCCCGCTGAATGATTAAAATAGAACAAAGAGAGCCGTGGTGAAGATATGAACAGTTTGAAGTTGTTACGTGCACATACTTCCTGGGAAATCATCCGAAGCCACGTTTATCACCATCAGACCAGAAGTCCCTTTGAGCTCTTTACACTTAAAGATTCAAACGGGGATGAAAGGTGAACATTTCTCTGCCATATTCCCACAATCTAAGATTTCAAACCTTGGCTTAGCGATGTTGGGGGCTCGCAGAGGACAGGGGGCTGTTTTAAGGTTTCGAGTGTGTGGTGTCACATAGCTCAAGTGCCTAAAATCCAACCTGCTGCCATAAACACCTCGTCGGGAGAAGGTCGGGCTGGGCGGCTTTCAAAAGGGATTTCAATCCCGTCAAGCTCAACAGTTGCTGTTTTCGGCACAAAATGGACGCACTGTGCAGGGGAACAGGTGGAGTGACGACGACGATTACGAGAGGCTTTAAATGGAGTGCCATGTGCTCACGAATGGTGACCTATTTCTCTGTAATGTTGCAACAAAAGAAAGAAGGGAGGGGACATTAGCTTGACTTGTACCCGATTACAAATCGGTAACAGCTTATAGGAGCGGAGCGTGTGAATGTAAACTATATACGGCGTTGACTCTAATTCTATACACACACTCACTTAGTGCATGCCTTTCCCTATAGAGTACACACATCTATGATCCGGCCCTGTTGGCTGTTGGGCGGGTCTTCTGAAAGGTTAAATAAACTTGGATGATTAAATAGCTCCCACTGTGAATAATTCACCAGCTTGATAAAGCTGATGCGAGTTAAGGGCACAAATCCCAAGACAAGCGGTGAGAGAAAGCGTACGTGGACTTCCTGCTCACCCATCAACCGCCGCTTTCCACACACACTCGCATAAGTTAAACATGTGCATAGGTGTTGGGCAACGGATGTAATATCTCAGCCGCTTTAAACATAAACACGTGATCTCAAGTGTTTCCTATCCATCATGTCATGGACACAGAGGGATGAAGAGGAACAGGGGAAGGGATGTGATTTATTGACATCCGCTTTATGACTCTACCCACCTTGACTTGTTCAGATGTGGGGCTATTGTTTTTTTTTCCCCAAGGTAAAATAAAGGACCGGAGATGGATGAGTGTTATTTATTCAACTTTGACACTAACAAATGTGTTCCTGTTACAACTAAAGTGAACTAGTTAATGATTAATTAATAGTTGTTATTTCACTATTTTCTATTAACCTACTCCTCTCCATTAGTCCGTTACCTGTAATTTGACACCAGCAGTTGGAACATTCTGTTGCTATTAGCAACAGTTTAACTGACATTGTTACATCCACCATTTTTTTTTTAAATGTGTCACTAAGTAAACTGAGAAATATTTATGGATGTATTTACGAAAAACGTAAATGATCAGTTATTCATTATTTCATTAGGTTTTTGTTTGTTTGTTTGTTTTTAATCAACATGCTCTGATCCATTACTGTCCGTTAGCTGTAATTTGACACCAGCAGTTGGTTTCAAGTCGAACATTCTGTTGCTATTAGCAACAGTTTAACTGACATTGTTACATCCACCTTTTTTTTAAAAATGTGTCACTAAGCAAACTGACAAATATTTATGGAGATAGTTACGAAAAACGCTGGTCATTACAACTAAAGTCAACTTTTTAATGATCAGTTATTCATTATTTCATCGGGTTTTGTTTGTTTTTAATCAACATGCTCTGATCCATTACTGTCCGTTACCTGTAATTTGACACCAGCAGTTGGTTTCAAGTCGAAGTCACTAAGCAAACTGACAAATATTTATGAAGGTAATTATAAAATTACAACTAAAGTCAACTAGTTATGATTAATATTTGTTATTTTATTAGTTGTTGTTTTTTTAATCAACCAATCCTGATACATTAGCTGTAATTTGACACCAGCAGTTAGTTTCAGTTCAGCATTACGTTGCTAGTAGCAACAGTGTAACCGACATTGTTACGTCCACCATTTTGTACGTAGGTTTTTGTTTTTGTTTTTGTTTTTGTTATTACTGGAGCATTTTTTGTAGGTACTCTTTAGTTTTATTCTAATTGGTGATTTGTGGTTTTAGTTTTTCCTCAATCAGTTTACTGCCAACCAAGCTATCCATTATACTA